>NC_088909.1:85991101-86116101 GCF_037157495.1 Lathamus discolor | reverse complement strand
TAGCTAGCAAGTAATGAAAGTATGACTTTTCATATTCTCTTCATTCAAAGATTCATGCTACTGTAGCATATATTTTTTTAGAAGCCTCTTTCCTTCAGCTACATCTGCAGATTGTGCATGGGGTTTTTGTATGATTATTGTTTTGGGATTTTGTATTTTTGTACTGAGGAATGGCGCTCAAAACCATAGCAGTCCTTTATAATTTTCAGTTATGTCTTTCCTTATCTTTTCCAGCATGCTTATTGGCATGTTCTGGTAATCCCGAATGCAGAAACAATTTTTTTTTATTTCTTCATTTTAGAATTTATGGAGAATCTGCTAAAAAGTCATTGAAGCTACCCTTCTCTCTCAGAGGACAGCTTATGGCGACTTCTCAAAGCTCTTCCAAGTATATGAATCACTGTTTGTGAATACAGCTTATTATTTCACATATAAGGGTGTTACAGTGGGCATACCTTGCATTTGTTCACCTTTTTTCTTGGTTGGTCTGTGCTTAACTGAAGCTTGGATTGCACAAAAATCTGAACTTCAGGGGAATATAAAGGAAAGCCTAAGATTTCACTGGGAGACACTTTGCTGGTCAGGATCAAAATTTGCCCTGTAACAATACCTACATACAGTTCCACATATATCTAACCATACTGAGAATCTGCAAGTCTTGAAATTAAATAGTACTTGTTAAATATAGGTGAAAATAGGAGTAGATGCTTTATGATATAATGACATAATGTCAAAGATAATGGGAGAGCTGGAGCACCTGCCATGAAGACAGTCCAGAGAGTTGGGCTTGTTCAGCCTGGAGAAAAGAAAGATCTGGTGAGACCTTCTAGCAGCCTTCCAGTACCTAAACGGGGCCGACAGGAAATCTGGAGAGGGACTTTTTACAAATGAATGAAGCTGACAGAGCATAGATTTAAATAGACATTAGGAAGAAATTCTTTACTATGAGGGTGGTGGGACACTGGCACAGGTTCCCAGAGAAGCTGCAACTGCTCCATCTGTGGAAGTGTTCAAGGCCAGGTTGGACAGGGCTTTGAGCAAACCTGGACTAGCGAAAGGTGTCCCTGCCTATGGCAGGGGGGGTTGGGACTTGATGAGGTCTGAGGTCTCTTCCAACCCAAACCATTCTGTGATTTCTGAAACTTTGTTAATGATGTTTTTTTAGCTTGGCATATTTGAAAAAGTGAATAACCAGGTCTTGGTAGATGCATGTAAGACTCCATATTATCACTTTTACTTGAATAGTCACGTGGGATGAAACACCTGATAATAAAATTAAAATATTGAGATTTTTGTCCCAGAATGTTAAGAATAATTTAAAACTTGTTTGTGAAAGCAAATATTTTGTCACTGAAAGTAGAAGCTATGCTTGGGGCTAACTTAGGGCATACTATTCCTGGCACAGTCCAGTTCCCACGTGACTTGTGGACTAGCTGTGCAGAATAAGTTAAAGGCCAAGGGGACTGCAGCTGTAAAGGTAACTTGGAATTTTTAAATAATGTCAATACAGATGTAATGCACTCTGAAAGTTCGTGCTAGCTGTTGCAGGCAAGTGGGATATCCTCCATTACCTCTCTTCAGACCCGTGTTAAGTTTGTTTTTTTAAGAAGTTTTAAGTGATGTGCCACTGTTTTGTCAGATCAGAATCATTTAGAAATGTTTTCAGTCCTCTTATGCCATAGACTCCTGATATTGGAGAGACAGGTGACTTTTTAAAACATTGTTGAATGCTGTGATTAAATTCAGGGTCATCAAAGAGGTGAGATTTAAAAAGCTCACTTTAGTGGCATATTCACCATATTTTTGTGTGCTTTTCTTCTAATGACTTGGTGAACAATGCCTAGTTCTAGAGTCTTCCTGAATTAGTTTGGGTCGCTGTGCTGTTGGCGAAAGTTCCCATTTTGAACGTTTGATCATTTGGATTAGGAAATATTTAGATATTTATGTGGCTGCATACTGTGTCACTTGGTGTTTCTAGTCCCTAGCATCTATGTTCTAGATTTAAAGATGCTAGAAAAATTCAGAAAAGTTATATTTGTAAGGGGTGTAAACTAGGTCTTTTAGTTGTATAGTTCAGTCTAGGAGTTCATGGTTGTAAGGGAAGGTTTGTGTAAAAACTTTCACTATTACTATTTTGAAACGTTTTTATGAAAAATGTACAAAAATCATTCTGTTGTTTCCACCGAAGGAGCTTTGTAACACGAGCAACATTAGAACACCTGCTTACTACATAAATCATAAAATTATTATTAAATACGTCTGTGGATTAAAAGTAGCTTTTAAATTGTGTAAGTTTTGATAAGTGGTCATTGTCACAGTCTTCCTGCTGCTGTGTGTGCTCAGTTGACTAACAGTATTTAGAGGATTTAGACGATAGTAGAATAAATACTCTATATTAGTTACTACCAAGGCAATTTGAGAAGTAAATGAGAAAAAAAAACCTACCTACTTTGCCTCCAGTCATCAGCTGGGGGGACTTAACTTTGTCCACAGCAACTGTATAGAGCAGTGTGCTTATTCAGGATCTGTGTCTGTACAGTACTCTTTATTAGAGATATGGATAGGGTGAGGTTTTTCTTTGGCAGTATGCTGTGCGTGTTGTTGGTTACATTCCTCTGAGCTGCGTATGGATGGGATTGAGTGGCATTTCTTCTTAATGAGTCTGGAAAGAAAAGTTCTAGTGGAGGCTGAATAAATCATTTGATGGCACGAATTTTGTTTCCAAGTCCGAAAAGATTTAAAAAAATGTGCTTTTGAATTTAAACAAAGAAGCTGAAGGTAACTAGTTATATAAATCTCTTTGTCTCTTAATAGACTACAAACTCTATTGGGTGATCAAGTGAAGATTAAGGAAAATAGAATACAGAAATGCAGTATTTTAGCAATGGTCTCAGGTCAACTAATTTTCAAAAAGTATGGAATAGGGATTTTTTTTCAGCTTGAAACATTGTACGTAAAATGAAATAAAACTTGGAGAAAATTGGTACATCAGTATCATGTACAGGGGATGCATTCCAGTACATACAGGGATTCTGTACCTACATTGAGGAAGTGCTAATATAGATGAGATCATCCTGACGAAAGCCAAAATAATGCCTTGCATTTTTCAACAAAAATATAGTGACCAAGATTCAAGTATAGTTGTATTAAGCTGTCAAAGATGTAATTTACATTTCAGGATTCATAAATATCTGTGCTATATCAAATACAGCGTTTTATTGGCTGACTTCTCTTTGGCTGGTAGGTAATACTGTGTAGTGTTTCAGCTTACCTCATATGCTTATCCTGACAGAAGAGATACTTTTCTGGGGGAAGATTTGAACTTGGTGCTTCTGTCGGAAGAAACCAATATGCGGGATTAGTTATAGTATAACCCTAAGTGTAAAATTATACATTATAGCCAGTAGGGTTCAGTACATTTTAACTTTAGAGGTCTCTAGAGTACTGGCTGTTTGCCAAAATCAAACTAATGTGTTAGAAACCATGTATAGGAACTTCTTTGAATTCATTTAGAATCAATGCCAAAATCCCTCTCAGCAGCGTCCACTATTTCAAATTCATAATCGGGACACCAGGTGAGGCTGCCACCTTATTCTGTTTTTCTAATTCAAAAATTACTTCCACGTGTTCCTCAGAATTTCAAGTCAGGTGGTCACTGGAAGCATCAAATCACTAAATTGAAGTAAATTACTTGTTTGTATATTGGGAGAATGTCTTTTCCTTAAAACACCTAATTACTATTCCAGAGGAGTTTAAAACAGCATGATGCTTGATGAAAAACACACATGCATTAACCACCATGCTTGTCATCTTTTTACTTCATAGCATACATAGGACAAAATTGTAGTAAATCTTGAGGTTTCCCATGCATGGTTTGAATTCACCAGTTGATTTGGTCACTGTTATTCTAGAAGTTGAAACCTGGATTTAGATACAGTTTGAGCCCTTGAATGTATGCTTTTTTCTGAATATGCAGTTAAGAAAAAATTCTCCCTCCCTGTTTAAGATCTTTTCATAATCTACTGGTGATCCCAGAGTACCTATGGTGAAGAATTTGCACTTTCAAATTTATACCAAGGTTTGTGGCCCATAATTATGATACTGAATTCAGCACTTTCTTTCGTGCTTGGGTAATAGCCCTTACTTAATCATGAGACTATTCCCATTTTGTCGCTACTGAAGTTCTTTCTAGTGTGGCTTTTAAAAAGATTTTGCTAATATTTTCATGGGATTATTCATGTGATCCATTATGCTTAGCAGAAGGAGGAGGCAAAGATGCCAAATCTCGAACAAAACCATGTGTTGTTGTCATATAAAAGCCTTAAACTCTATTATACATGCAAAATGCAATCTGTCTCACTGGCCCCATGTTACACATAAAACACAACACAAGTGCACACTCAGGGCTTGATTAATTTGGTATGGGACTAGCAGATTTTTCTGCTGTTCATGAACTCCAGGTTAAGGCCTAATTCCGGTTCCTTTAGATTATGTAGTCATTTTTGTGCTCTGAGAGGAATACTTTTTGATTTTTATTCTGATAGAGAGTAACTGGAAATCTGTTTGGTTATATTTTAAGACAACCATATTATGAAAGATTTTTAATATCTCTAGATTCACAGGTTACCTTGAACATACTGGTATTTGAAAGGATGTTTTTATACCTACTTGAGACCATACAAAAACTAGAGTAAAAAAAGGGAGAGAAAAGGATTAATTTTGCCAGCCTGACAGAGGCAGACTGTGGGCAGTATAATAAAAGTGCTCTCTTGTCTGAGATTCATCTCTGTGTGATATAAAGATCTGTGGGAGTTATTTGGGGGGGTTGATTTTTGTTTTCCTTTCAAGTTTTTAGAGACACAAGTATTATTTTATCAATGTTGAAATTCAGTAAGAATTTTTGGTACTCACTTTCTATTGTCCGTTATTGTCTAAAATTAACACTGGTTTAAAGGTAAGAGTATTGATATGCTGACTTTCAATTAGCCTCATTGACATACTAATCATTTAGGGAATTGTAGAGCCTAGAAATTAGTGATGATGCAAAAAGAAAGGAGTTAGGGTGTATTAGAAATTGAAGGACTACCTAGCAGACATGGCTTTTAGAATTTTTTTTGTAGATGTAAGCCAGTTAAACATGCCTTTGGTGAAAAGTTATTTTAAAAATTTGCCAGAGTTTGACATTATGTCCTCAAGTGTCTGTACGTCTAGATAAAATAGCCCAAATTGAATCATGGTATCCTGTTGCTTTTCTAGACTGCAGATGTGAGCTTGCTTCCTTGCTTGATTTCCCTGACCCTGTCAGAGGGGTGCTGTCCTTAGTTTGGCAATCCATATTTGTGTAATTTAAGTATGCTCTGATGCTGGGATTTGCTACAGCCTCTTGAAGTGGTGCAGAGTGGGATGTTGACATTTTTTTTCTGACATTATTTTTTTGCTTTTTATTGTATTTTTTAATGAATTATTCTTTGTTTTTTAAGAGCTATATAAGGAAGACATTGCCTTGTGACTATGAGGCAATATGTTACTGATAGTGGGGCAAAAGATCATGAACAGTTTTCTGCCAGTAGTTGTCTTTCCTTTGTTTGCTTAGTTTTCCATCTTTTTACTACTGTAGAATTATAGCAAGTTGCTCTCCTAGCTTCAGTTGAAAGATCATGTAAATGTGGTTGGGCTACGTAATAGCCCTTCTCCTCTTAGCTGTTGCGGACTTACTGGAGCATAGCCTTACAGTGAGTGTAAGAGAGGATATAGCTCTCACAGCTCAATAGGTAATTCTTGGATTATGTCATGGATATTGCCAATAGGAGGGCAGTAGAAGGGATGCTTAGATTAAATGATTCAGTCCACTGCTTTAACAGAATGTAAATTAGAGGAATAGAACTATTATCATAATTCTTGGAAGCAAATATTTTTTTCGAATAATACATGTTTTATCCAAGCATATATACATTTCTGAATCAGGATCAAAAATTAATCTGTGTTTGTTACTGCAGCATTATTAAGCTAAGGAACAAACAGAAAATAAAAAAGACAACAGACATAATTTTGTGCTCAATGATAATACGTTAGGTACGTTGCAACCCAAACCATTCTGTGATTCTGTGATACTTCATGTAACAGTCTGTCCAGCTCTGTTTTCTGTGGTAGGTTTAATAGACCATATCGTACTCTTTATTTTAAATAATTATAGAAACCAGTTTTTAATATTAACTTCAGCTTAGTTATTAAAGACTCACTGAGCATGTGAAAAGAAGCATGCTCATTTGCAGAGGATTCAGTGGTTTGTAGCTAGTTGGCTGTGTTGTATAAAGAAAACCAGTACTGCTGTCAGTGATCTTAAACTTCCCTTTAGATGGTTAATGAGTAGGGAATTTTTAAGGCAAAATTCTGATGTTGCCTTCTTGTTCTTGTATAAGAAGTAGTTTAAAAATATTTTAAGCTGCTTTTAGGGTGATGGATCATCTTTCAACACGTGCAGTTAACGTGGGACCCACTCTGACTCACCACTACCGTGTTCACGGTGATACTGCTATGGAGTCTCTATGCTAACTTTTAATTTGTGGTGTCTTTCAATCAAATTGGGGTGGGAGGACAGTCTATATTTTAAAATCTTTTATTTCTGCTATTCTAAACAGCTGTATAAAAAAAAAGTTTTGCAAGTTTAATCTTAATAATCTTCACACAAAAAAAGCAGACACGCTATGTCATAAAATAACTATTAGTGACTAGTTTGTATCCTATAAATCTAACTTCAGTTGATAATATGGTCCATTACCAGCTAACTGCACAGAGTATTTTTCATTTTACACTCTTCAGTTACTTTTTAGTGAAGTGTTAAAAAATATGAAGCTTTTCTCCTCTCTAAAATTGCACACTGTCTGTCTGTTATTAGGGAGATAACAGCTCTTATAAATGTTTCAGTAAGCATTAAGTAGACAGTTATGTGCACTCTCATTCCACGCTTATTTGCTTACTGTAATAAACTGATAAAATATGTGTGGTTTGTCTCTGTGTATCTGCAGGCATCATGAGTCACATAGATTTCCTTTAGAAATAATGTTGTGTCTGCAGAATTGATTGGTTATTTTCATAAACCATCCGAAGGTACACAAACGACTTCTATTATTTAAACATATGCTGTGTAAGATTTGTAGGAGATTATCTCGTGGTTACTAGATGCTTCTTGTTCTGTTAACTCTCTGGAGGATTATTTTAACTCCAGAGTGATTGCAGGTATCTGCCCCATGGGTTTCTTCAAGTATTGCAATTCTATGCATTAAATATTTTAGAATTAAAACAAAAAACTGTTTACCAGACTGATGTGACTGTTAAATAGACTGCGTTACAGTCACACCACCTTTTGCCAGCTCAAAACCCTTGTTAACAAGTAGAGAGCTTGAGAATTTTCATTTTCCAGAACTAAATTCCTTTGTTCAGCATATATGCATTTTATTTATTTCTAGTAGTGCCATGTTAAATGCAACTGAAAATTCACATTCTATGGGAAGGAAGACAATTTAAACATCATTATTCTGACTGTCCTTTACGTGTCTGTGGCTCTGTATAGTATGATACTGCAAATAAAAATGAGTGGGCTCATTAGTGAAATTAGGCCTAAAATATGAGCAGTAATGCCAAAAAGGGGCGTAGATTCGAATCTAAAAATCACAGGACAGTTTCAGAAAGGTTTGAGTTTGCGAGGAGGTTTTGCTATGCGTGTTTGCATATATATCTACATGTTGGACTTCTGACTACTAAATTTTTATATTTTCATTCCTATTAATTAAATAATACCAGTAAAACTACCTATGTATTAACACGGAGAAGCTAGTATATTTCAAAATACTTGTTTTAACATGAATAAAACATTTCATAAGCTTGTTAATGAAAAATGAGTGAACCATTTCATTACTTTTCTATTATGCATATCCAACTCAAATTGAGCTAAATATTAAAAGTTGAAGGCTAAGCTTAACTTAAAAATAAGACCTAAAATATGTCTTAAAACTTAAGATTTATTCCTCATCTCAGTGGTTTAAGTAACAGGTGCTAGTGTGATTCTGCTAATACCCTGTTACTGCTTTTGTCTGTATGTATCAATAATATATTTATTATTTGAAGTACCCCTTTCTTATTTCCTGGCAGCTGAAGTGTTTTTTGAGAGTTTGGCCTTGTCAATTATTTCCAGAAATCTAAGCATATAAATCTATTAAAGTTTGGGGTTTGTATTTACAAGATGTTTTGAATTTTGAGGAAGTGTGAAGGTCCATACGTTTTGTACTTTTTACATTCGTTTTGCAATGGCCAGAAATCTGGTCACGTTTTGGCACAGAATCATTAGGGTTGGAGGGGACCTCTGGAGGTACATCTCCAAACCCCAGGGCAGGGCCACCTAGAGCAGGTTACACAGGAATGCATCCAGGTGGGTTTTGAATGTCTCCAGAGCAGGAGACTCCACAACCTCCCTGGGCATCCTGCTCCAGTGCTCTGCCACACTCAATGTAAAGAAGTTCTCTCTCATAGAATCATAGAATAGTTTAGGTTGGAAGGGACTGCCAGAAGTCATCTAGTCCAGCCCCTCTGCAATGAGCAGGGACAACTTGAACAGGTTGCCTAAAACCACCCGGCCTAGTCTTAGATATCTCCAGGGATATCACCATCTCTCTGGGCAACCTGTGCCAGTATTTTGCAACTCTCATTGTAGAGAATTTTTTCCCCATACCCAACCTGCATCTCTCCTCTTTTAGTTAAAAACCATCACTCCTCATCCTGCTAAGAAGCCTCTCCCCATCCTGTTTTAGTTTATGGCCATTGCTCCTTGTCCTGCCACTGAAGAGTCTGGCACCATCACCTTTGAGATATTTATATGCATTAGAGAGATTCTCTCTCAGTATTCTCCAGACTAAACAGGTCTAGCTCCCACTGTCTCTCCTCATAAGAGAGATGTTCCAGACCCCTAATCATCCCTGTGGCCTCCACTGAACCCTTTCCAGTAGCTCTTTGTCTTTCTTGTACTGAGTAGCCCAGAACTGGACACAGGACTCCAGATGTGGCCTCACCAGGGTCGACTAGAGGGGGAAGGTCACCTCCCTCAACCTGCTGGCCACACTCCTCGCAGGTCCCTCTCAGCTGAGCTGCTCTACAGCGGGTCAGCACCAGTCTGTCCTGGTCCTTGGGGTTCTTCCGCCCAGGTGCAGTGCCCTACACTTGCCCTTGTTGAACCCCATTAGGTTTTTCTCCACCCAGTTCTCCAGCCCATCAAGGTCCTGCTGAACGGCAGCACAGCCTCCAGGTGTATCAGCCACTGCCCCCAGCTTCGTATCAGCAAAAGAAACAAAAAAAAAAAAAAAATCCAGGGCATTGATAAACAAGTTGAGTAAGACTGGATCCAGTATCGATCCCTGGGGAACACCACTGACTACAGGCCTCCAACTGGATTAGCCAAGCAAGTTTTCCCCTTGCTAAACCCATGCTGACTACTCCTGAAGAACTTCTTTTCTTCTAAATGCTTGGTGATGACCTCCAGAATGACCTGTTCCACCACCTTTCCTGGGATGGACGTGAAGATGACTGGACAGTAGCTTCCCAAGTCCTCCTTCTTGCCCCTTTTGTAGATGAGAGTGACATTAGCCTTCCTCCAGTCATTTGGCATCTCTTCAGTTCTCCCTGATTTTTCAGAGATGATGGAGAATAGCAGAGTGACATCTGCCAGCTCCTTCAGAAACGTGGGTGCATCCTATCAGGGCCCATAGATTTATGGGTCTGTCTAGACAGTCTCTAACCCAACCCTCTATAACCAGGGAGAAGTCTTCCTTTCTCCAGCCTTCTCCTCCTGCCTGAGACCTGGGACTCCTGAGAGCCATCCTCAGTAGTAAAGAATGAAGACAAAGAAGGCATTCAGTAATTATGCCTTCTCTGTGTCTTCTGCTACCAGTACACCCATCTGATTCAGCAGCAGCCCCACGTTTTCCCTAGTCCTCCTTTTGCTGCTGATACACTTGCAGAAGCACTTCTTGTTGTCCTTAATTGTCCTTTGCCAGACTCAACTGCAAATGGGCCTTGGTCTTCTTGTCGCATACCCTTTACAACGTTCCTATAGTCGTCCCACTTGGTCTGTCCCTTTTTCCACATCCCATAAATTTCTTTCTTGTGTTTAAGATTTACTAGGAGCTCCCTGCTCATCCATACAGGTCTCCTACCCCATTTGCCTGAGTTCTTCATCATGGGGATACACTGGTCTTAAGCCTGGAGGAAGTGGTGCTTAAATATTGACCAGCTCTCTTGGATTCCCTTGTTTTGTAGAGCCCTATCCCATCAGATTCCTCTGAGTAGGTCTTTGAAGAGGCCAGGATCAGCTCTCTGGAAATTTAGGGTTCTAATCCTGCTTACTACTTTGCCTCCACCAATTCAGGGAGATAATCAAAATAACCATGTTCTCAGGAAGGGGTGGGGGAGGATTCACTTTAACCATAAAACCCTCAGTGTAGTTAGCCCTTTGAGCCTCATTTTGAGAGATGGTGAGGAGACATTTGTCACTGTACTGGTTAGTATGACCTCCTCCCCTCAGGAGGAAGCAATGGCATGAGCACTGCCACTTTGGACCCCACCCTTCAACTCTTGTCACGAAAGTCATTACTTTATAAATATAATTTAAACTACATAAAAGTAACCCTAATCTTATCACATATTTATGCCAGTATAATGACACAGGAGTAAAAAGATACCTGCTCATTATTGGTCTTGTAAAACGCATTGAACTATGTTCTTGAACAAAAGAGTTAGATAAGTTCATGCTTGTCAGAGACTAGTAATTAGACTGAAAAAAAATTACTCTGTGTAAAATTATGGCGCCTGTATTCTTCAAGTGGTATTGCTACTACCATTTAAAGAGGGACAGAAATGTAAGTATTTGGCTATGTGTTCTGTTGTAGACAGCTGTATTTTGCTTTTTTATCATATGGGAAAGTGAAAAATGTTGTTCCTGAGATCTTTTAGAGGTAAGGAAATGAGAACTTCACCAGTTTACTTTAAAAGTATTAATAAATTGCACAGATTCGAAGTTGGGGTTTTAGAGTTTCCTCAGTGTAGACATGTTCTAAAATTGCCTTTGGTCTTCACATTAAAAGTTACTGGTAGATCATAGAATCATAGAATAGTAGAGCTGGGAAGGAACTTAAGGTCTTATAGTTCCAGCCCCCCTGCCATGGGCAGGGACACCTCATACTAGACCATGTCAGCCAAGGCCCTGTCCTACCTGGCCTTAAACACTGCCAGGGGTGGAGCATTTACCATTTCCTTAAGCAGCCTGCATTGTTGAACTTTATGAGGTTGGCATTGGCCACCTCTCAAGCTTGTCAAGGTCCCTCTGGATGACATCCCTTCCCTCCAGTGTCAACTGAACCATACCTTAGTGTTGTCAGCAGACTTGCTGAGGGTGCACCAATCCCACTGCTCATGTTGTTCACAAAAGATGTTGAACAAGGTAGGTCCCAACACTGACCCTTGAGGGACACCACTCATACTGGTCTTCATTTGGACTTTGAGCCATTGGCTCAGATCATTAATTTGTTTATGAAGAAAACTGGTACCAGAGGTTAGAGAAAGAAGCACCAGGTAAAAAGTTGAAAGTGAAATCTGATGTGGAAGTTTTTTCCAGAGGATTTTGCTTAGTAACATCCTGTATGTGTTGTTCTAATTACAGTCACACATTGGTTGAGTTTTGAGGGGATGGGAAGACTTTCTGCCTTTTCTCCTTCATTATTTGTTCTTCATACCGTATGATATGTGTGGAACTTCATGTACCTTCCAAAGCCCCCTCTGAATACACACTCAGTTCCTCATGTTTGCTTCAGCTTTCACCAATGTTACGCTCACATTTTTGAACATTTAATAGTTCATCTTTACAGATACTCATTTGATGGATATTACTAGCCTGGCTTTCCAGTTCAGAGACAGGTGCTCAGAGATGAAAATCAAATTTGTTACGTGCTCTTTAACTTCTGAAGTTTTTCAACAGGATTCTTTACAGCCTAATGTTGTTCAGACACTCTTCCATTTCTGTAACACCTTATGCCTTTAAATCCCAGCTCTTACCAGCTTCTCATATTACTGAAAGTGTTCACTAAGTTTTCAGATCAGCCTCTCCATGTTTTATGTGGTAGTCAGGAAAATGTAGAAACCTTTAAGACTCCTGTAGAGAAGGCAAGATAAAAGCCCATTCTCCTTGCTTAGCTGCTTGGAGTCTTGAACATCCTGCTATTTGCAATTGTCTCTTCCACTTGGTTACACAGTCAGAGCTATCGGTAGGGCAAGAGAAGATGAATGCTCATCGGTGAAAACAGATACACAGTAAAGTTTAGTAGCTCATAGTGCATTGACCAGACAAATGAGATTTTCCTTTTGAGCATTCAGCTTTTTCAACCTCCATGTTCTGTTTTTGTGGTGTCACTGTGCCTGCTATTTCCTAGCCTTTCCTTAAAACTTGTTTAAAGAATTCAGAATCACTTTTCTGCAGTTTTCTGCATATTCCTTGCTTTTGCAGTTTTGAACCCATGACTACGAGTTCCTTTGCAGCAGCATCTTCAGGAAATTTATTTGCACACTGAATGTCTTTTATTCATGCTGCTTCTTCAGGATAGAGTGGAGCCAAATATCCTTCTGGCAGCAAGGATGTTTTAAAAATGGCAACATCCTTCTGCTCTGTATAACTGTGGGTTTAGTATTTGCCTGATGTAATCGTTAGGCCACATTTTTTGATGGTTTTAACAAGAGAAGATGAAAATTTCTCACTCTGCTTTCACTGCACTGTGTGGGCTTGGGGTCACCCTTGAGGTCTGATGCATGGAATGGAATGAGACTTCGTGTTGGGTCAGCATAATTATTTTAACTCCAACTCTGAAAAAAAATTGATAATACATAAGAGTTAAAATACTGAAAACAGATGTATAATGAAAAGTGAGGCAAATGAAGCTTCTATTTCTCAGTACCAGAAATGTTATTTTTAGATTCTGATATCTATTACTGAAATTTGTTTGTGAATTTGAATCTGTCCTTACATGTTTATGGTTCACTGAAATTATATCTAGAAGGCAGGTGCTCTAGCTGAGTGAAAAGTGCAATGTTAAATTGTCATTTTATCTGTTCTTCTCTTACAATATTCACCAACTCTTGTTTTGTACTTAACAGGTCACTACCCAAATCTCTGTGCCAACAAAAACACATGAACTGCTTCATCGAATGAGTGGAAAAGGATTAGCAGCTCATTATCACTTCTCAAGACAGCCAGACATTTTTGGTGATCGTATGGTATCTCTGCAATTGACAGTAACAAACACAACTGATCATAAAATAGAGAATATTCACATCAAGGAGAAGAAATTACCTGCAGGCATGAGGATGCATGAGTTTAGTCCAATAGGTAATTGTATCCTATCTTTAAAAATATAGAATCTTAATGCTTTGCAAAATTTTAAATATAGGGAAGGGGATTTGCATAGTCATGAGTGTACTCATATAGATATGTATCTATACACACACGCTCATGTAGCTGTATTTTCTTAGATAATCTGATGCTAACAAAAAATTAATTCATCTTTCCCCTACTTGCATTTGACATCAAAAGTAACTCCTTACATAACAACTTCCATGCCTGAAATCTTACCTGCTTTTTCAAACAACATTTATATTATATCAGTTTCAGTTGATATAATAAAGTTTTTCCGTCTTCCCACGAACTTTGATTTTCTTACAGCCTTAATCCAGAATGGCTGTAATGGGCTACTATTTAGAATGAGGTTTTGATTTGTATTCACAATTATTTTCTCTCCAGCCTTTTGGGACACCCTGTTCCAGTGTCTCACCGCCCTCAAAGTGAATATTTTTTTCCTAATACCTAACCTAAATCTACCCTCTTTCAGTTTAAAGCCATTCCCCCATGTTGTATCCCTACATGCCCTTGTGAAAAGTCCTTCTCCGGATTTCTTCTAGGCCTCTTTCAGGTACTGGAAGTCTGATATAAGGTCTTCCTGGAGCTTCCTCTTCTGAACATTATTCTCTGAATCCAGGTCACATTAGAAGAATACAGAAACAAGTTCTTAAAGCACAACAGTGAAGTAAAAGAGTATACTTGTGTTTTCAGTAAAGCATTAGCATCATTAAAAAGATGCTTGGTATTAAATTGCTGTATGCTATTGAAATACATGTTTTTAATATTGAAAAGGCTTTACAGGTTTACAACAAATAGCTACAAAAGCAGTTGTACAATGCTACAGTTTATTTCAGAGTTAGAATCTTGTAGCCATTTTCATTTTGATGATTATACGTGCTTGATCAAGATTACTTTTAGAAAAGATACTAATTTTTGTGTTAACTGTTTAGTGTTTATTTCTCTGATAAAGGCTGCAGTGCAAAGTTCTGATTTTGTGTTAGTTTTGACCATCAGCCTTAATTTATATCCCTCCCTTTAAACATTTAAAGAAATAAAGTCACAAAGGCTTACAAGTAGAACACTGGTATTTCTGTAAATCAGACCAGGAGATACAGTGCTCACAATAACAGTTAGGGAACAGTAGCATCTACTTCACTCACATAAAAAAAAAAAAAAAAAAAAAAAAAAGTTATCCACTTCAGGTTTCTTGAGTTCCACAAGATAGTCCTACCCTTTAAAGTATTTATTTCCCCAGGAAGGACATTATTGTATCATATGTCCTGTGAAGTTTTTGGTTTCTTCGGTGGAAAATAAGTAATATATCATCTGTAGTTCCTTCAAAAAATGTTGCTTTTCTTGTCTGAATGCAAATTTTCTGTATTCTTTGTCACTTTATGTAGCTCAGTTTATATGCCCTGTTCTTGTAACTCTATCTTCTGTTTCCAGCATTTGGAAAACACATCCTTTAATTTGCCCAGCAGAAACAAAAGAACGGTCAGTGTAGACAGGTATTCCTACTGGACTGTGTCTAGTTTTGCCTCCATCTCTGCAATTAATGTTGGCAATTGTCCTGATTTTGCCAGTAGAAATGGACCAAATTATTTTACCTAAGTCCCTGTGCACAGTATTTTCTTGTTGGCTTAGGTGCCTTTGAAACCCTATTGGAAGGCAGTAAGATCAAAGACTTCGGTAAAGTTTAGTCTGAGCATGAGCCTGTAATCTTTCAATGCTTTACACAGACCTCTTGAAATACTTTGTTTTCTCTTTATTTCCTAGCATTAGCTTAGTCTTTGCTCAACTGCATCACATACACATTTTCCATATTTGTCAGACCTTAATCTTGAACAGTTACATTTTCTTTCCTTGTGTTGTGGAGCCACTGCCTACTCTTTAGTTCCTAAAAAGCATCAGATAGGTCAGTGAATAAACTGCATGCCCAGTAATTTTTATTTGAATTCCTATATTTTAACTGTGCTTTTAGGTTTCCTTTCTTGCAATCTTGAGAAGTCAAACCGCTACAATGCTTGTTCTTAGTACCTCTGCTTATGTAAAGAAAGAGCTTTTATTCCTACCAAAACAAAACCTTATCTCTACAGCATTAAGAAAACAGTATAGTGATATAGCCAGGAAACTAAGAATGAGCATGTCTTTTGATATCTTAATTTGAGAAGTCCCCAAGTCTGCACTGCTTGTAAAGCACAAAATTGTCTTCCATTTTGGGTTTATAATCTTTCTACTCCTTTCCGTAACTAATACTATACTGAGAAATAAGTAAATCATACTAAATATGAGGTATTTTAAGTTAATCTCTTTTCCATTACTGTGTGTGGTAATCTATTTTTTTTAACATTTGTAATTGTTTTTTACCATATTTTTTTTTACCAAACCAGATTGTTTTTTTTATAAAGTACATTTGCAAACTGGTGTTACTGAAAATCTCTGTCCTGGATCTGTACACAAGTAAATGATGTAACTTCAGTGTATTTTTTCTGCGAAAAATTTTCCTAGACTGTCTAGGAAAAATTCTTGCTTTGTTGATAGTGGGGCTGTAAGATTAAAAGGGCAACATTTTGTGTACACTGACTGTGGGGAGAGGGAATCAAAGACACTTAAGTGACATTTGAGTGATACTTGCTTGGTCTAGAGCTACAAGTATTAGCTATTTTTATGGAGGTTTTGATTTGGGTTTTGTTCGTCTGTTTTAATACAGGTTTTCTGATTGTGTGCAGTTTGGGAGTTTGCATTTGGGGTTTTCTGTAGCTTTGCGTGTGTAGTTTATCTCTTCATGTTCATCTATTCATTTTCATGTAGAATGCCTTGAGCCTGCAGGATCCATTACCGTTTCAGTGGGTATTGACTTCTGTGATTCTACTCAGATTGCCAGTTTCCAGTTATGGTGAGTTCCTGGGGAGGGAGGGTGTTTTTTTGCTCTCTGGAGGCACAAGTAGTGTATATTGGAAGTTTACTTGGCAGTAGCAGACTTGTTGTTTAATAAATATTTAAAGAATTGAAGAACAGCTCACAACATGATGTATACCTAAGATGTTTTTAGAGAAGTAAGATGAAATTAGTGTTTGGTTTTACTGTTACAAGGATTATCAGTTTACTTCAGTCTTCCGAATTTTTTCACACTTACTTCTAAAAACACAGATTCGATGGTAAGCTGAAATCTAGGTTTGAAATCACATGTATAAGTTCAAAAACTCTTTGGCAGGTTGTGTTTGGGAGGTCCTGTTTTTCCCCTGGGGCAGATGATACCAGGCAGAAGTATGAACTCTTCTTCTGATGTAGAATTGCTTCTCTGTTCTTGAGCTTCATCTTTATTATTTACCCTTCTTCTTGGGATTCTTCTTAATAACACTACCTTGAAGGGAGCAGTCAGGTCTGAGTAGTCTGCTGGAGTGTTTTGTGCATGTTCTTCCTTGTAAGAAATCACAAGTCAAAAAAGTGCATAGTGTGAGCAGTTTTGCTACCTCAAGTGCTTATTATGGCTGTTTGTGATCTATGTAACATGACTACATGAAACCAACCCCAGAATTTGCTGACCACAGAAGCATATTCCTCATGCTGTAGATTATTTAAAATTATTAAGGGGAGAATGAAAAGTAACTGGCTGGCCAACTAAATTTTGTCTTATATACTTGATTTACATTTTTTATGCTCATTAATGGTACATTGAAGATGTTCCTTTGTACGAGTTCCTGTTGCATTGTAGGCTAGCAGGGAGCTTGCTCACCCACTGAGAACTCTTTTACACACTAGCATTTGAAACCAGGGAAAATTTATAGTAGCAGTGTCCAAACAGTAGGAATGAATGTATGAAAGCTAGACACCTTCTTTTAAGAGCTATCTAGGCTTATAGTCATGGAAGCTATACAGCGGAACTACATAGATCTGCTTTTTTTTTTTTTTTCATATTTTGATATAATGTTTTCTGACATATTTTGTTGCAAGAAGCACTGCTTTATATATTCTGGGTATTGAATAGACATTCTTGTTGCTGCATTCCAGTTTAGGGGGGAAGCCCTCTGAGAAAGTTCCATGCCCTTTTCTTGAATACTGTAGACATTTCAGTGTAGTTCTACTAAGCACAGCTTTTGCAGCTTACTGGTTATTAAAGATAGCAGGAAAATTGTAATAAGAGAGATGTACCCAAGTGACTCCAAAAGAATAACTACTAAAATAAAATTTCTTGTTCTCAGGGGAAGAAGCTCTTATTATTAGATTTATGTATTTTTACCACTCCTCAAACATGTTCCTATACAGTCTATGCTCATGTATAGGCATTTTAAAGCTATTAGTAGCTGCAGCAAGATGTCTGCAGCATGTATATTACGTGTATGACGTTGGTGTAGCTGGTCTGTATGCTGTTTGCTGGAATTTGGAACTGGCTTTGGACTGTTGCCTGATGCTATTTGTTTGGAAAGGGAAAGTTCCCTTCTAGGCAGTGCAATTTCATTATGGCTTCAAAATGATAGGCTCTCTTTCCTTAAATATATTAGGGGGTTAGGTTTTTTTAGTACAATATGCTCAGTTTATCAAGCAGAAACATTCTTTTTTTAAATAGAGCAGATTTTTTTTTCAAGTACGTATTTTCAGTATACTAATGATTTGATTCCAAACTTAGACCATTTGTTGCTGAAAATCTTAGCAGTGATGAGGATAAGCAATGTAGCATAACACATTGATTTTATGCAGATCATCACCGTTATGTTTTGGGAGGTCTGCTGTATTAGTGATATATAAAAACTGATTACTTTCTCCAACATTGCCTAGTAATTGTTTATTATTTTCCTATTAGACAAACAAGACAGATCAATATTCCTGAACACCGACCAGACTATGAGTAACATCACTGTAAATGGATTTGCCTCAGACCTCAGTGGTGTATTCATTTTAATGATTTGGACAATGTGAGTCCAATGACAAGGCGCTCAAGCTAAGTTTAAAATTAAATTAAGAATAGGAATTGCTTACTTTGTTCCTTTGCTAATTGATAGGGCCTTGTCGCTTTAACACTACTTGTTAGAAAACAGTATAAAAATAGATAAAATGTTCTTTGCATTAAAATTGCTATTTTACTGTTAAAAAGTCTATTGTTCAAAATCCTAGTAATGTTCAATATTATTGAAGAAATTGCATAGTGTGATGTTTCAGGTGCTGTATCTCAGAGAACTCAGCGGCAGCCTTTTTGACTTGTCATATTTATTAACAAGCTTTTGTCCAAAAGGAAGTATTATTAGAAGTTAGTCAAAATATAGTTGAAATACTGTGCACAGAAAGGTGTTGATATTCTTGTTTTTCCTGCTGACATATCTTAATAAAAGACATTGACAGTTATTTTGCATTTTTGTTAGAGGCATGTTCAGTGGTAGTGTGTTCCTGATCAAAATAATTTTCCTAACGTTGTTGTAAGAGGAGCACTTTGTCTTGCATCAAATGTAATTGATCCTGAAGCAGTGTAATCACAATTACTCACTTTCTTAATTGGCCTGCCCAAAATCAGAAAATGGAAACCGATCGGCAGCGTTTAAATCAATAGCTTTGTAGTAAAGCTTGTGGGGGTAGGGACATAGTGGTAATGGGTAGATCAATTGGTCTTAGATGCCAATCATGGTCTGTGTGTTTTGCATAGCAAACACTACCTCTCTGCTTGGGGATGTGCTGTTGTACTAGCAGTTCAATAAATACAAACTGTAAGAAGTACAAAACTAATATGAGTAATAAAATATTTAGATCTCTACTGAATTTGTTGTACAAGTCAAGGACAATGAAGGAGAAACTGCATTATGGAGAGAACTTCTAAGGCCTGAGCCTTGAAAGACCTCATAAATACTGTTTTTATTAAGCAAGATCACACATGTAATTAAAAAGAGGTGATACACCTTAATTTGAAAACTGTTCCCAATGAATTTATTTAGATTATTAGACTGTGTATTAAGATGCTTACATTATGTCCTTGTAAGAGAACATCTCTTCTGGTTATTTTTCGTGTATGACCTCCTTCCAGAGGCACATTCTTTCAGCCACACTGGTGTTCTGCACAATCATGCCTCTCAAGCAGAAAGTTAAAGAGGAATAAATGGAGGAACTTAGTGTTTTAAAAGATTTTTGTGAGCTTTACAATTTCTTTTTAGGTTACTTTGTTCAGATTCTGCGAGCAGGATATACACAACATAGAAGTACAAAGCAGTTTGTTATTGGCAGTCTGGTAGCTTACTGAATCCTAGTTAAGCATTAGTATATTCACACCATTGCAAGCCAGGTAGGCATCATTACATAGAGGAAAGGTAAGAACAGATCCTTGATGATACAGACTGACTGCAGAGCTCCACTGCAGAATTTTATTTTTCCTTGTCAGATTTTGTGTATTTCCACACTGCTGTATTTCCTCTTGAATCCTGGAAAAAGTGAGGCTGGGCATGAACCACTACTGTCATTTCTTCTATCGCTTCATCCTTTTTTCTTAGAAAAGCAGGATACTGTGTTTTCCTTTCTTCATCAAGGCTATGAGCAAAGTCTCCTAACCTTCTCCATTCCATGTTTTGCAGTAACTTAGTGTATGGTTCCTCCTCTTCCTTTTTTTCTTTTTTTTTTTTTTTCATCTGTGGAGATTTTTTGAATACAAGACAAAAATAGTGAACTGGATTTGAACAGATGTATTCTGGGTCAAGCAGCTATTAGTGATGTAAAAAAGAATAATAAAAATAGCAAGAAGAATATTCCTCAGCCTCTTATTAGAATAATATTTTTTTAAAAGCTTTTGAGAATCAAGACTTTGAAGACTGCTATTGTGGAATCTTATAAAAATTCATACACAAGTGATAATATAATTTGTATTAGTTTTAAAGAAGATCTTGCCATCATTGTCCTAAAGTGTTTTGTCACGGCAGATAAATGAAGGGAAGAGAGAGAGACAATAGAGAAAATGGGCACTGGCTTCAGATGACAGGTGTGTGCTGCTTCCACTGCAGCCATCTGAAGAAAAGTTAAAACTGTGCATCTTCTAAAGGATCACGTGTTAGTCTTGCAGTGTCATGTGTCAGGTAGGACCAGATGATTTCCAGATGCCCCTTCTGACCTGAATTGTTCTATGGAACTGTCAAATTCCTCCTGTTAAATTAGATATTACTACATCTCTAATATAAAGATGTAATAAGAGACATGCTGGTCAACAAACAAAAGCTGTATATTTAGCCTGTAAAGTGTATAATAAAGTAAATGATATAAGGGAGGATGATTTTCGCTGGCTGAAAGCGAAACAAATGGTGGCTGAAGTGAAGTTAAGAACAAAGTGGTTTTGAAGAACAGCTAGCAATTGGAATTTCTGCTTGCAGACTATGAAGAATTCATAGTTTTTCAAAGAATATCTTACTAGCTTTTTAATCTCTGGGGCAGAGGGCGGTGGCATGTTTGTTACAGCAGAGGTGTCAAGTGGTCCTCTCGAGCAGTTAGAGCCATGTAAAACCCAAGCTATGCTCATGCTGTTATTCCTTCTTGTTGTGAAAAGATTGTTATAAGCAGTTCAGAGCAAGTGGTATGTTCAGTCAATGGAGGACATGAGTCATTGTACAGAAAGCTGGTTTATCTGTATTATGGTGAATTATGTAGTGCACATCTTGCTTTAATATGAAAGATAACGTTGGTTAAACAATCGGTTGAACAATTCCAATGAAAGTGTTGTTGAAAGTTTTAGTCTCATAGTCCAGGCAGTATATATAAACAGCAAAAAGTTACGAAGCAGTTGATTAAAGACCTTTCCTTCAGCTTCTAAGGTGATGGAGTTCCTGGTCACTTTTCCAAGGAAAAATTAAAGAAAAAAATATTACTTACTCAAACAATCCCTGCTCCTCTAGCATGCTAATGGCCTTAGAGGTGGACAGTATTTAAAGTAGTATATGGAAAAAAAAAATGAGAATTTGTTAGCTAAGTAAATTTTTAAAAGCAGCTCCTCATAATGATTCTTTATAAAGGAAATACTAGCCAAGTTTGAAGGGATTGTTTCAATGTATGTTTACCAGATAATCATTAGGGACTGTAGTGGTAGGACAAGGGGTAACGGGTTAAAACTTACACAGGAGACGTTCAGGTTACATATAAGGAGGAAGTTCTTTACTATAAGGCACTGCAATGGGTTGCCCAAGGAAGTTGTGAATGTTCCATCCCTAGCGGTGTTCAAGTCCAGGCTGGACAGAGCCTTGGGTGACATGGTTTAGGGTGAGGGGTCCTTGCCCATGGCAGGGGGGTTGGAACTAGGTGATCTTAAGGTCCTTTCCAACCGTAACTATTCTATGATTCTATGATTTTCAACAAAATTAGTAATAATTCTGAATTTTATTTGAAAAACCAATGCTTGAAATACATAATTATAACACTTCAAAAGTCAGAAAGTAAGAATGTACTAGTCCTAAGCATTTTTGAAATTGTGAAATCAGGTAACTATGGTAAGTATTAAAATTTTAAGTAGTAGGACCATGAAATGCTTTCCTGTTTTCAAGTTGCTTGTCTTGCATCTTTAGGAGGGAGACACATACCTTTTTTATATTTGTGATCTAGTGCTCTTTTTTCCATCAGTCTGGGTTTTTTTTCAGCATGTTGAAGTTGCAGAGTTATAAAAAAATCAGTTTGAGGTTAATTTAAATACCATGGATATTAGTTGATGAAATATATCTTCCATTCTAATGACTGTATCATTATATTTAAGTAGGATATCTGAGGCATATCAGCCATCAGCATGTATTGACTGCTTAGTTCATCATGAAAAAGTATTCTGTTCAAAAATTTTTCGTGCCTCAAAGTAGTAACAAAAATTCTGACTGGATGTACTGATCCTGAATTGTTAGCCTAATCCCTTATGGTATAGTTTGTCAATCAAATATAGCAGAATGAATGTATCTTGAGTTTCTGTAGCCTTGGAGAACTCCAAGATAAGATAGTTAGAAACTTGGATAATTGAATGAGTAGGGAGAGCAAGTTCACTGTATGGTGTTTATTTCTTAAGGAGGAATCTGTAGCACTTGATAGTAGTATGCTACTACTGATAGAAAGTTTTCTTACCTCTCTGCCGTTAACAAAAACTGCCTCAAATTCTGCAGTTTTTCGGTGTGTTTTTACATCAACCAGTACGCTGTGTGGTTTTGTTACTCCAGAATCGTTTGGTTTGTTTGGGGTTTTAGACAAAAATAATACTTTCTGTGTGAAGTTACAGCTTTTCTAGGTTTAGCTGTATTTCTGGGACAGCTATTGTTGATGGTGGGATTTGTGAATAACAGTTCTTTTAAAGGAACTGTAAAATGTATAAGAATTTGTCCTTTGCAAGCATTTAGTTTGAGTGTGATGCTTTATAGATTACAAATAAACGTTAATATGAGTAAAAGTTACGTTTTCAGAAATGCAAGAACATGCGTACTATATTAATACACATTTATACTGAAGAAAATGGGTCAGCTTTATTGATGTAATAAATTAGCAGGCTTTTGGATTAACAAGGTAGAAATCATTCAGGTAGTTATTACACCATTTAGAGATTCCATAGTAAAATTGGAGCTGATACGTATATATTAATCCTTGTTGAAGCACTTGGTTGATACTCTGTAATTTCTCTTTTCTCAGCACAAAGGATGATTGTTTCAATGTTAGCATTCAACCCCCTGCTGGAGAACTGCTTTTGCCTGTCACTATGTCAGAGAAAGACTTTAAGAAGGAGCAAGGTGAGAAATATTTCAGCAGCTTCAATAAATGTTTGGATGAAAAGAAGGCTGTGTGCCTTTCAATTTCCAGGCATACAGCAAGTGTTTCCTGTGTAGCTGTTTGCACTAGTCTCAATTAGCATTCAGTCCAGTACTAACTATTTAATTTTAAAATCTTTTAGAAAGGATATACAGTGGTATTTGACAGCTTTCCAGTGTGCCTCTAAAAGCACAAAGCCCACCCTTTACCCTGAAACAGTCTTCTGGCTGAGAGTCTTGGCTTCTGTCATGAAGTGTGAATGTCTTTCCTACAAGCAGTAAAGCAGAAAGTTGAAACCGCAGCTCAAGGATATAAACCAAATATTCATTGATACGGTGCCTGTCTTTGCTAGCCTTTATTCCAAGGCTGTGTTTAAATATTCTTAGTGTTCCTAATCCTCGGCTACTTTGAAGATTATTTTAATAATTTTCTTTTCAAACACCTCATATAAAAAATATGCTTGTTGGAGCACTCTTTTAGAAAGGTGACATGTATGTACTTCTGCATTCTCCTCATGTTGAGTCTTTAAAGAATGTAAGTTTCTGATGCTAGTCCAAACACAAACCTCGCTAAGAGCTTTTAGTGACGTCAGTATTTTATACAAATAATTAGAGAAAATTGTACTTAGCTTTTACTGTGTGTTAAATGGAATAGTCTGTGCTGCTACCCTTAATTTGGATGTGATTCTTGGATATTTTAAAATAGAAATTATTACATTTTGCATGCATTCAAACATAATAGTGTTTACTCATCTATTTCAATGTATGGGGATTTACATGTGTAAATCTCTTCACATTGAGATGAGAATATACCCATGGGATCCTGTCTCATTGCTGTGTAAGGCTCAGAAACTCAGTATATCCATCAGGCAGTCAGGAACACCAATGAGTAATGCTATGTATTACTAATTACTGCTTTTGAGCATTTTTTGCTTTTGTATTTTTGAATTATTAAGAAAGATAAATATTGCGTAGATCATTTTCACTTAAGCTTATGGCTGTACTGAAAAGTTAGGATTGTGCTTTGTGTTCTTAACCAATTGATACTTATTTGCTGTTCTTACCCTTTGCTGGCTAAAGCCTGCCTCTGCTTTATACCTGCTCAGCAAACCAAGGTGAGTGATTGAACGAGGCTGTGGCACATTTATTTTAAACTGTTCCCTTCTAAAAATTGTAGCTGAGGTTGTAGTGGAAGAAAGGCAGATTACTGTGCTTCTCCCTCCCCTTCCCCTGCCTTGTTTTTATATTTGCTTGCTTTGTGATATTTTGATAGAGTTTTTGTATGTTTTACTGTGACTGAGGGCTTTTTTTCCTCCTGACTGGCCATACAGAACCATGAGCACAAAGAAGAAGTGTACTTGGAGAATAGCTGTGGTCCTCAGTGGAGCTGTTGCCAAAATTCCTTTTTCTTCTGCCATTTTACTTCTATGGTTGTTGATTATTTGTCTGAATAAATCTGGCAGCTGTTTGCTATGTTTAATAGAGCAGAAAGGCTACTCTGAATAAAGCTATTTGAAAATTTGTTTATATGAAGTATTTGTAAATCCATGAAGGTCTCTTGGCATTTCTGTATCGCTCTCTCTGTCTTCCTGAATTCATTCTTTTATGCAGGACTTGATGCTGGCAAATTTACCACAGGTTTAAAAACCTTTTCTATTGCATCTTTTTTTCTTAAAGATATCAGCTGTTTCAGAATATTCATGGTAATAGAGGTCTCAGTTCTAAATTTTATATAAGTATTTATTACAAAGATCTAGGAGCAGCTAGCATTTGGGGAGAATTACTGTGTGATCTTGCTAAGTGAAAAATCCGAATTACAATAATAAATGCAGAGCAATTTAGAAGTTGGTATATATTATTCTGTTTTGTGTTTAACTTCAATTTGTCTGTATTCTCCAAATGAATCTGATTTATATAACTCGGTTTTCACTTGTCATGCTTTTTCTTTTTACTTTTTTTTGTTTTTTTCTTGGTTTTGAACATAAGATGTTTCAGGTCTTGTACTTGGAGATGCCTTATTTTATTCACAACCAGAACAAATAGGTAAAAAATAGTGAAAGAGTGAGGAGAATATTAGAAATGCAAGATTGTATTGGGGGAGAATGAGAATATGTATGGGTTTTAGGGATTTTTACATCTAAATCGCGTGTGTAACCTAATAAGAATGCTAAAGAGGAAATAGCTGGTGTTATATTGCTATGTAGAAGGCAGCTTATTGCTACATATCTTTACATTCTGCTGTTTTGCATTGTCTTTTACATTTGTATATGTCCATTTTCTTCCTAATGGCAGAAGGAGTGGGGAACAGACGGGTTATTGAATATTCATGGCTGTGAAGGTTGTATGGTGGTAGTGGCAGAACCTAGAAAGCTGAATTTATCCCTATGCTGTGTGATAGTGCTTAGCCTTATAGATGGTCTTCCGTTTCCTCCTGAGCTGGGGAATCCTCCGATGAGGTAATTCCCCAGAGCAGCAGCTGAGTTAGCAGTTGATCTTGTGATTGACAATTTGGAAGCAGTGAATAAAAATGGTATTGCTAAACTACTCTTTACTTTTCTGTTAAATATTTTTACTGATCTTTAGTTTTACCTGGTTTACATATATATGTAAGTATATACATATATATATATATATGTATGCACATATACCTTGGTTTACATCACATCCTCATGGAAAGTCCAGTTTCTGTAGCAGTAATTCTGCATGATTGATTCATGTACTGTTGGAAACTCTCTACCAGATTTTTGACTTGTGTGCTGACTTTTAAAACAGTAGCAAAACTCCACTTGCCTTAATTCAGAGTAGAAGTAGTTTAACTTGGACATACCTTGCTACCTACCAGTGTAAGTTTTCCAATTTCATTTCCTTTTGTTATTAAAAAGTTGTACAGTTATTTCATTGTATCAAGTTAGTTAACCCAATGTAATTGCTGCTCTATGCTCTGACTAGAATTGTCTCAGATTCTCAAGTTTCAAGGAATATTGAAGGTGGCATGTGGTTTTTATAGCTGGGTATCTATCAGAGTTTTTATGAAGGTGTAAAAACTACTTAGAGCGTAAAGACTGTTCCCCTCCCACCGCAACATATTTTGAAATAATTATCTTTTTAAGTGTATACCCGATTCACATTTAAAAAACAACACAAAAACACCTTCGTTAAGTAAGCAAATTGTTTACCTAATTTCGTTAAGATTCATATATCTAACTTGTCTTCCTAACAGGCAAGATGCTAATTCTTTAAATGGTTGGACATTTACTATTTTCTGGCCCTTGACTACCATGAGCAATCATATTTGATGCCCCTTAATTAGAGCATCCTTTTTTCTTTCCAGGTTCTTTTCCACCTCAGCAATCGAGACAATACATTTGCTTACCATGCTGCTCTCCTAAGTGTTCTTTTGCATGTAAATTAATCTTGATTCAGTTTACACTGTCATGCTGAGTGGTACAAATTGCCTATAACAATAAAACAGCATGAGTTAAAAATAAAGGGGGGTGAAAAGGCAGATTGAATGTGTGCCTTACTTGATAGGATGTTACTTTGCTTTATGCCAATACATTAGTTGACGATAATGAATCTTCTGTTCTGAAAAGCATGGTTTAGTTGATTTTTTTAATTTTACTTCAATGGAGCAGTACCTTGTCTTTTATAGAACAAGTTAGACAAACCATTAATGACAAGAGTGTTAAGGTTAAATATGAAGCAATGCATTCACTTCTCTGAGTGCTATCCATCTTTCCATTTACAGGAGCTTGACAAAAGTACTGGCTTTGTACAACATTTCCTTTAATTACATGCTGCGGAAAACAGGCTTTTAACATAAACATAGTTGCATTCATTTATTCAGCATTTGCTCTTCAATAGAGCTTAATGGAGAAGGTTTAAATCCTAAATGAGTACACACATCTCTCAGCAGTGTTATGTCAGTCCCTGTGCTCTGCTTAAAAGCAGTTTTAGGCTGCGTATGTAGTTTTTAAAGCTTTTGCCTAACAGTGAAGTTAAACAATTTCAAACAGAATGTTCTATTCCCAAGATAAAGCTGGTCTTTATAGAAGCTGTGTGCTTATTTTTGCTCTCTGCAAGAGGAGATCATGTTCAAAAATAGCCCATTATTTACTTATGAGCTGTTCCATCTTTATTTTGATATTTCTTATTTTGTGGCAGCAGCTAATGCACATTCTATGGCATAAAAATGTTGGGTTTATTTTTTTAATTGCTCTATTAAGCATCTTAGTGCCATTTGCACTGGATTAGAACTGTACGTGCTGCCCTAAAATACTACCCTTTTGAGACTTTTGCATTGTTTTCGTTGTTAATGTTATTGTGGATTTCAGATGCTTCATATTTCTGCCTAAAGCACTTTGCTCCATTGTTTGTCTGCTTTTTCACCTTCTGAACATAGAGTAAAATCGCACACAGAGTGTTAAGTTGTAGTTACTGTTGGCTTTTAATCAACATGAGCATCCAGCAGATCATTAATTCAGAACAATGGATGTTGATAGAAAAGTGAAGGTTTTTGTTAAAATGTCCTTGATAAACATTTCTTTCTTTACTTTTTTTTGTCATATGTTTGGATACAATATTGGTATTTCTGTTCCATTTTGTAGCGATATTCAAGTTATTTTAATCAAATAGTTTATGGTAACATTTTAGAGAATTTCCCAGTTTGTAATGGAATGACTTGATCTTCATGAACTTAATTGAACCAATGCCTACTGTCTGAATTTCAAGGTTATTTTTAGCAATTGGATATGAAGTTGTAATTAAATGCAGTGGGTTTATAATTGAAATATTAGAAGATGTCTTTGTATATGGTTTTACTTAAACTGGACTTTTCCAAATCAGTCTTACTTAATTTATGTTTGCATTCTTCTTTTAACGTATGTTTTTTTGTAAAAAAGAGCCATCTTAGTTTCACAGTTGTATTAGTATCATATGTCATTGTTCAGTTATTAGTAATTATAGGGCATTACAAGTAATACCTTAAACAAATGTAATTAATTTATTGCAAAATTGTTTTCTTGACTAATGGTTTAACCTTCAATGCAAATGTGGGTTTTTGTTTAGAAGTCTCTTATTTTGGTTTTATGCTTAATAAGCAAGCAAATCTTAAAGTATTCACAATTAAATACTTAACATTTCAGGGATGCTGACAGGAATGAATGAGACATCTGCTACAATAGCTGTTGCTCCACAGAACTGTACTAGACTTGTAATAATTGAGAAGCTAGTGAAGGCAGCAAATCTGGGTGTAGTCCCTTCTGGTCAAGATAACATTCACAGGTAAGATTACATCATTCATAGTGGAACCACCTTTTAATATGAATTTGTTAGTTCAAAATCAGTCATTTGATAGTATTAGGGAAAAATTTATTATCCACACCTTTAACAGATGAAATACCCAATTATACTCTAACATAGAACCCTAAGCAGGTATTAACTTGAGCCTAAGTACTCTTAGCTCTTCATTTGAATGTATGTATCTAGACTGTACTGTACACAGTTAGGGGGAGTTGTCCTTTCATGGTTTTGTTTAAAAGGGAAAATGTAGCCATTTAAAGCACAGTAATTTCAAGAGCATCTGTATGTTTTTTTGGCTTTTATTTCTGTTTCTAAAAGTAAGTGGCCTTACTCAAGTGCATCATCTGTGAGAAGTAGCTTATTTTTCCCACGTTGATTTTTGACCTGTGATATCCAGCTAGCTAAACCTGGAAGTTGTTTTTTGGTGTTTGTTTCAGGGTTAGGGTTTTTTTCAGTTGGACGAAGATCATTTTAAATGCAGGTTGAACGTTAAATTGAACATTTCTTTGTCCTTCCTATATTTATGCAAGGAAAAGCAGTGATCAGCCACAAAAGTCATTGGCCCTGTCTAAATTCTAAATGTTACTTGTAGATCAATCCATTTCATCCAAAAACTGTGGTACAGAATGTCAGTGGAATTGATATGATTGTTGGTTAATGACAGCTTTTAATGTGATTGACTCAAAATATTTAGCCCCATGAATCTGTGTGCCTTGTCACTTGTGACAGGAACAAACAGGAAAACTGCCATGTGTTGAAAACTGAGTGGACACAAATAGCAACAGCAAGATGTGATTGGAAGCTGTTAACCTGGTCTTGGAATAACAAAATGCATGCATTTCTCCTAGCATCTACTAAAGCTGTTCCAGAGTGTGAATTATCTCTTTAGCTCCTGAATATTGCCATTTGAATAAGAGCAAAGTATCTTCTTTTAAAACAGAGAACAATGTTTTTCTTTGAAATTTTGCTGAGATGGCTGTTTGGAATAGTGAGAATCGTGTAGCGTACACAGGACTAATAATCTGGTGTTTCTCTTTGTTGGATTTAGTCTTTTTTGCATCGCTGGGAATTTGTATTGTATTGCATTAACATTAACCCAGCTGGGTTTTCCTATGTATTTGATACGGTCAATGATAAAATTCTGTTTCACCATAAAAACGTGATACAGCAAGTGCGATTGCATTGAAATGATTGTCACTATTGACACCTGCTCCTCCATGAAAGAGTCCTCATTTGTTGCATCCCTGCGGGATTTCTACCGCCTCAGCATCAATTCAAAGACTGGGTGAGAGTGTCAATCAAGAGAGACCGAAGTGTGTGCAGCATACAGGTGTTCTCCATCTTTACCTTATCCATCACATGAGGCTTATCACATAGGGATGGATTGGTTTGTGGCTGAGTCTTGAAAGGCTTCCAAAAGTAATAGCTTAGTTCCTAGCTCAGCCAAAGGTTTCCTGGTTGTAGATAAGATCCTAATTTGATCTTGCGTTTCTCTTGCTCTTTTTTTTAAATAAATAAATAAATAAATAGATAAATAGATAGAAAAGGAAAAAAAAAAAAAAAAGAAAAGGGGGGTTTGCACAAAACAGAGTCTATGACCAGCAGTAAATAAATTGAAGATGTGCTTCCTGTTAGGTATGCTCCTTCAGAGACAATGGTTGAAAACATGTTATGGTCAGGCTGAAGTATTCAGAATATTTTAGAGCATCCTGAAATGTTCTTTTGTGGTTTTGGTTTGATTCAAAATAGAATGTAGTCAGTCTGCCACAGTAGTTACCAAATAGTTTGTCTTTATAATATCCATCAGGCAATAAAAGTTGTTTATAAGAACTTAATTGGCCTACAAGAAAAACCCGCAATGTTAAGCATTTAGAAAATAGCCCTTCATTTTCTTTACCATAAGTAACTGTAGTTCAAAGATATTGTGTAGTCATAATTGCAGATAGTTTTTACTGAGAAAAAGAGTGGGAATACTAACTAACTGATAACTGTGGTGAACGTTTTCATCTTTTAAATAGCACTACATTATCACTGAAGTAAATCCTAGGTTTAGATAAATGAATAGTTGAGATAGATTAGACAAAACTCTGAAACAAATTACATAAATACATATACACATACAAAAGTATACATATATTTGGATTAAATCAACTTTGCCATGAAAGTAAATAAAAATGGAGTCTCTGCTTCCAAAATCTCACAAATGCAAGAAGTGTGTCATGTTTTATTTATGTGACATATGCACCATTTCAGGATGATAAATAAGGAGTCGCCTTTTACCTTAACAGAGCAGTTACAAATTCAATAAAAATGTGTTAAAAGTGAGTTTTTTTCTATTTCTGCATATTGTCATCTGTCTTGTTTGTTTTAGTGCAAGTGGTATTTGGGGAAAAAATTATATACAAGAACTTGTTTTAGCTCATAGTGCTATTCTGTGAGGACTGCTTGAGCTCACTTCTTGGAAGTCCATAGTACATACCCTTTTACACAGGAAAAGAAATATTTTTAAACTGATGTTTTGCACTGTGCAGCATGAATTCTATTAACCTCTTAGTTGGTCATCGCCAGCTTAAGTATTTCTATGTAATGATGTCTAATGCCAATAAATTTATATTATCTGGTAATGCAATATACTCATTCAAAATGAAATTGTGTACTTTAGTAGAGATGTATCCAGTGAACACAAACAGGTGTGTATTTCTTGGGTTCTTTTCAGTCTAAATATATTCGCACTCATGACAAAGATGGTGTCATTGTGGTGGGACCCAGTTACTACTCCTTAAATTGATAGCCATATTTAGGATTGTATTTTTGCACCAATTAAAATCCTTAGAGCAAATGCAATGAAGATCTGAAAACTAATACTTGAAACAAATATCAACAGAATAGCATGCAGTTACCAATGAGAAATGAAAAAAATATAAACCTGTCAAATACATCAGCTATATATCAGTCTGTATCACAGTATAGGAACACCTTCTTAGGTGCATTGTTTTCTCTCTTTATTATATGGTTGCTGAATACTTACGTTTATTTGAAACGTAGTAATTTAATTGTTAACTGAGCGTAGAACAAAATGCCAGATAATACAGTTGATTCTGTTTTAAACTCTCTTTTCTGACTGTTTTTATTTGAAGTGATAGCTGCAAAAGCTTTGAACTCAGTAGCCAGTGTATATATCAGAACACAAAGGTGCAGTTTATGTTCATACATTTGTAAAATAAATTTGCTATACCATTTTACTTTCTTAAGTGTAGTTTCCTGTTCTTCGAATGAGTTAATAGAAGCTAGTAGATTACAGGTCTTTGTAAGGCTGCATATGGTGCATTCTCATGTCTTTAATAGGATTTAGCTATGTATTGATCTCTCTTGCTTTTGTGATCAAGGGGAAACATTATTTCAATTTTAAAGGCTTCTGCCAAAAACAAGAATGTGAAATACTTTCCAAAGAGAAAGCATTTAGCAGAAAATATAATGTCTCAAATATGAAAACTTCAGAAAAAAGTGTCTTTTTCTTAAAATATTGTTTCACAAGAGTGATTAGGGTATTTTTTTCAATTGCATAGCTCTTTCAATGTCTGAGAACTGTTGTTTGTTAAAAAAAATTTAAGAAATAAAGGATTGGAAGTGGGTTGAGAAATACATAGATGTTGGCAAAGTGATTTCAAAAAATAATCAGCTAAAGCACCAAGCTTCTCTCTGGTGATTCAAACCACACTGTGGGTACCATTTGAATGTCTAAAGGCAGAGACATGTAAAGAGAAATGCTTGTTGCTGCAGCAAATTAAATCAGTCATTTAGAGACTAGGTACTTTTCAGTTGAAGTATTTCTGCTGTTTATTGTCAGTGGGGAAAGTCTACGAAGAATTTTTCCTTCTTTAAGGTAAGAGGATACATAATTGAGGACATTTATTTCCTCAAAGTTGATTCTTCTGTGGACCATAACTTCATCTCCCTATCTCTATCTTGGCAATAATATTAATTGTTTTATATATCAAAAATAAATTCTAGGTTATTCTCTTCAATTCCAAAATGTGATGAGATGAAGACACTATTCAAGATTTTCAGTATTTTTAATTCTAACAAACACAAGCCTTAGTTATCCAGAAATGTCCTTCGTGTTAGTGCTACCTTCAAAATGTGCTGCTTATTCCTCTTACATGAATATTCTAAAAGTTCTTTAGTTATCTTCCTCTTCTGCTATTTTCAGCTCCATAACCTCCTACCAGGATAGCTAATCTTCATTTTCTTGACTTCTAATATAGCAAAAGGCAACAGGTGGTGACAAACTGAAAAGACGAGTTGCAAACTTTAATTTTAGACTTGAATGCTCTTATGTACCCCTTGAAAATGTCAAAATATTGTCAATTCTTGTGTAAGGCTCTCTGCATAAAGGAGAGGTATTTCAGGGTGAATTGGCTTAGAAAGACAATAATGGAAATGCACATTTTCACTCCCTACTAAAGATGGTGCAAAAGCTTTTAATACATACACAGTAGCATATAACAAAAAAGTCTGTTCAGAGCTGGCATCTTCAGAAGCAAGCTGGTTTTGCTTCTTCCCTCTTTCACTTTATTTTATGCTTGAGGGATTCCGTTGACGTCAGAATATAATGTGTAATGAAATGGAGAATCAAGCTGTCTTGAACTGACTTCCTTCCTGCCTTCTACTTCCTGAAGCATTTCTTAAATGGGATACATTGCACTCTAGTAGATCATTTCTCTCAGTGACCATGGCTCTACAAAATGATGTAAGGTAGAATTTTCCATGCTTTTTGTTCTCAAAGACTTTACTTGTACATTACCCAGTCAGTCAGATAAAAGTCTGAACCTATCAGGTTGGATATGAAGAACAAATTTTGGTCAACCTAAACTAATTTAATAGTCCATTGAACTAGTCTGTCACTGCTGTTGTATTTTGGAGCAATCCACAATTAGTAACAGGAAATAGTTGGGTTAGAATGTGAGCATGGTGTCATCTACATCTCTTTTTTCTGCAGTTTATCAGGATGGCCTTAACCTTTGACCTCAGCACTCTGGGACACATGACAGCATTCATTTCAGTCCTCTAATTCGATACGGGCAAGTCTGTAATTTCAGCAACCCAATAGCAACAACCTGTGGTTTTGAAGACAATCACACCTCAGCTCCTTTCAACACTGAAGCCTTAATCAGCTTCAGAACAGCCATTTCACATTGCAAAATAACAAATTTAATAACCTTCTCCGTTACAATCATGAAAGTTGTCATTCTGATAGCTGTCTCTCCTTCCTAGAGATCACCAGAACTTGTGGAAGGAAGATTCTAATCTCTTGGTGTGTCTTCATAGTAGACACCTGAATTAGCTGCAAACAAGCTAGCTTTTAAACAAGAAGTACGAAGGAGCACTTCTGCTCATTGCTGGTGCAGGTCTAATTAGCTAAAGCACACCATTGCACACAGTGACTATGCTGCTTTTGGGATCTATATTTTTAATGGCACTTGACCGAACCATATAGGTTCGGTCATTTTGTTCAGAGATTACTGTCTGTAGTACATCATAGTTTAGCATACCCATGACCTGTGTGGTTTTGTGAATAAGCAAGTATTGAATGAGATGTAACGTATCTTCCACCTGTCTTTTAGAGGTTTGCATTAGTATCTTTTACCAAAATCAAAGCTATACTGTGTAATTTTTTTTATATATGACAGTAAGCACACTGCACTGGATAAGCATTGAAGTCCTGAAGAACATGAAAGCAAGTAGACCCAACATAGAAACTTTCATAAAATGCTTGAAAATCAGAAGTCCAAGGATCAACACTTGTTTTTCACTAGCCTTTATTCCCCATCCCATGAATCAGCCTGACAGTCTGGTTGTACTCAACCCTTTTTATCATTTTGCAACCTGTCATGTCCCATTTATAGTATATTGGCAGACTGATTCTCAAAGGAAAGAGGTTTTTGTTTACAGACAATTTTGGTTATCAGAGAATGGCATGCTTAGTAATCAGTTATCCTTCCCACATCTTTTTAATCCAGCAACACTTACTGTGGGAAGAAAAGCTATGTGATTGTGCATATGTATAGATAGGTTTATACTGAAGAAAACCCCATTTAAAGGGGTTCACCTGGAAAATTTTAAACTTCCAATTTGTACTGAATTTGGAAGAATTCTCAGGCAGAAGGTTGGTGATAGACCCAATCAGCTTACCGTAACTACCAACTGCATCTGCTTCCAGAATGTCAGAAAGGAAGTGCTGTCACCTATATATTGATGATAAACACAGTGTAGAGATTTCTTAGAAATATAAATTGTTTATAGCTGCTTCATTTGAATCCAAACGTATGTTCTCAGCACCTGACAAACAGGTCTTACAAATCCAGGAAGACCTTTTAAAGACCATTTCTGCTCTGTGTGCGCACAAAAATCCTTCCTAAGATTTTTTACTAAGCCATTGGCCTGTCGGAGAGCTTAAATGAAGTGAAATCTTGCTCCTTTGACGCAGTTATGTGGACTGTTCTGCTTCTGTGGTTCCTTAGCTGTGGGGCTCAGTCATCTTTTTCTCCTCTTCTAGAAAGCTACAATGTGTAGCTGAGTAAATAAAGTTCTAATAGACATGCAGCCTTGGTTTTGCTTCCTAATTTCTCAAGTAGGAATTAATTAGAGCTAAATACCCTAGGCAAAGCAGTTTCTCTGGTAGCCTTTACTTATAGGAGACAGAATTCTGAAGATTATAGTATATCCACATCCACAGAATTTCAGCCTTCGTTGTAACCAGAAGTTGTAAATTCTTAATGTTTTCTTGATTTATGATAGAAGTAATTCTAGCTTTTCTGAAAATCAATCAAACAAACCTGCCCAACTGGGCTAACAATTTCTTCTTTTCTTTTTTTTTTTTTCTTTTTTTTTTTCTTTTTTTTTTTTTTTGCTGGACAGCACTAGAAGTCTTCCTGATAAGTCACTATTCTTAGGTAAACATTTTTATTTCTAGATGAAATAAAACAAATTTTTAAATGTGAAGGTACTCATTCAGTATTTTTTACTAGATACTCCTTAATGTCTTAATCAAATCCTAATGCTCCAAACCTTCAAACTTTTCTGCCTGATAAAGAGGGGCCCTATATGTATTAATACGATTTTCACATATTACCAGCACATAAAGATCTTGATTAATTGGTAAAAATACTTGATCAAGAGCCTTTCTACAACATCATTTTAAGGCCCTTAACATTTATAATATATTATTGTATTTAAGGAGCTTGCATGTGGATTGCAAAATTTAAAAATAACGTGGGAAAATCAGGTTTTAGCTAAATATTAAAAGTATATGTGTGAGTCATTTTACATACGAGGTTAATCAAAATAGATAGTTCTAGCCTAGCTTATTTGCTGTCCACTAGAGGGCAGCACCGCTTTTGTATCTGAATGCTGTAAAGTGAAAAATATATGCAGCATTTTCTTTGAAAAACAAACAAGAATCTTCTGAGCCGGTTATTTAAACAAAAAACATTTAACACTTAAAAAATCTAACCAAGCGGAAGAATATCTTTAATTTGAAAGATCTCTGAGGAGCCTTAATATTTTCATATATTTTTGTAAGGTAGCTTACTTTCTTGGAAGTAAGTAATTTTTTTCTGCAAATTAAAATGTATAGCCTGTTTTAAAAATTGACTTATGTAATTCTCAAATATTTACCATACTAAATGCCTGATCTTTAGGAAAAATAAAAAGAATAAACTAGATGAGAAAACAAAATAGATTGAGAATTACAGTGGTATTTTTGTAGATGTGAGGACCAAATATGTTGATTCAAGCTTTTAGCTTATTGAAGTTTTGGGGAAGAGGTATAAGTACCGACATACAAAAATGCTGGAATTTTTGAAGTAAAGGTAAATCTGGAGAATGATAAAAAGTTCATGCAGCATCTTTTTGAACATGTGTAGTAGTGCTGTGTATTGAACGTTAAGTTTAGAAAACTCACTTGCATTGCTGCATTTTTGTTAGAGGTGCAGCACAGCTGCTCACTGGCAGCTGAGGACAAACATAAAATCTATTTTGGCAATAGAACTATGAATTTTAAAAACGTAATACAGGTTTGACTGCAGTTTACCTTACAGTTTCATTATTTTATTAAAACCAAAAATAGTTAATATTGGTAACAACTGCATTATGGTAATGAGTTAAGTGTTTTGAACAATTTATTCTAAGATAGTATTAAAGTCACATGACATACTGGAAAAAATGTCAACTATAATATTATTTTTAAGGTAAATATTGATCAAATTTTATTAATAATAACCAATGTTAGACAAGGGGTTTTTTTTCCCAAGATATTAAAATTACCATGTTAAAAAAAAAAAATCCTTTTTGTGAGAATATTTCTGCTTATGTTTTAGCATTAAGCTTACTCTATCCCCAGGTCAGAACTCGTACATAGTAATGCTATTATGTATAGTTCTTTTTCATGTTTTCTACTGCTTACAAAGAGAATGATTACAGGTAATTAGTAATTTAGCTGATTTTTAGATCGAATGTTAATTATAGAGTCAAACCTGTACATGATAGAATTTATCAGAGTAAGATGAAGATTCAGAGTAATAAAAATGTAAATATTTTTGTTGTCCAATTAATAGACTGGAAGGTACTTCCAGTTGTTCATTCTTATATTTACAAATTGAAGACAAATTCACAGTAGGTTTTTTCCCCCCCTTTGGATATATTCATTGCATAACTTGATTACACATTTGTCAACTTTGGACTAATTATTTTTCTACAGCTAGGGCAGGGCATTGCATCTTCTGATTGTCTTTCTTACTAATAGGATTCTATCTGCTTCAGCAGGCAGTAATTGAAGGTTTCATGTACAAGATCTAAAGAAAAGGCAATGGAAAAAAAAAAAAGTTTTAGCCTCCATGGGCCATTGTCACTGTTTCTGGTAAGCAGTAGAACAGATAAAGGAAAAAGCTTAGCTTGAAAAGAAAAACCAGAGAGAGAGAAGAGCACCCGACAGGAGAGAATATATGTTTTAATGCTGTTGAATTATGCATAACAAACTTACTCTGCTGTAAACAGTTGTCCCAGTAGTGACCATTCAGGTCTAAATTTACTTTCTCAAATGTTGAATTTTAAAGAGCAGATTTTGAGTTACTCTGCTGCTGTCTATTCACTGGTGTGGAATTTTCATAACCTTTCCCCGTAAAATGCCTCTCCTGTAGATTGTAGCTATCCTTTGTTCACAAGTAAAGGGAAAAACTTGCTAGTCTGTGATTAGGCTAGTCATCATTGCAAAGCCGGTTTTTGGCATTTGCTGTCGCATTGTGACATTGAACTGTTGGATAGTTAAACTATTCTATGGTTAATACCATTGAATGATGTTAAACTATTGTATGGTTAAACCACAACACTGGTGCTCTGTCATTTCCCTTTATATCAACTATAAAAAAATATTTCTATATGATAATCATTAACAAATTTTATCTTCATAGAAAGTGACCAAGAATGTGTACTTGATTTTTAACTCCTGAAAGACAAGTGACTTTCTAAAAATATACAGTCCTTTCTTGATGTTGACTTAGAATTGATTCTTAATACATATTTCCTTATCTACTGAAAAGTACTGTATTTATGGAGAAATAATCTGTGAACTCCTCTTTTTTTTTGTGTGTTTTCATGTCACATAGCCTCAGAATGTTTAACATTCATTTAAAAGAAACTAATATATTTGGAAAAATATACCTCACATTGTTGGGTGTCTAATCTGTCTTGATTTTTTTTAAATGGGAAAGCTATTAACAGTTGCAAATCATCCTGAATATTTTTAATTAAGTAAAATCAATTTTATAATTAATATTATCACAGAAAGAAAAATAGAAAATAACTCCAGTGTAGCAGGAAGAACCATCTTCAAATTATTAGTAAATATTTGGTTCTGTTTTCTGAGTGCTATTCTCATTTATTTTCTTTTTTTTTTCATATTCACTGATGCATCATTTGTTGCAACAGAACCATGTTCATAATACAATGTCATATGCTAAGAGCTGTCCATAGGACAAGTCCTTTTGGACCTACAACCAACCACTTTACAAGATAGATTTTAATGTACTGCAGGGCCATTTCCAAGGCTTATTTCATTGTATGAATTCTGATAGGTTTTATTATCTTTTTGCAATTTTTTTTTAATTCAGATTCTAACCTTTAAGGCATTATCAACTTTCAGAAAAAGTAAAAAAATCATTACTGACCTTGTGGGGAAAATAAAGGTTTCTTGCAAATAATAAATATCTAGTATACTATTAGAGTGATGACTCTTTGCTGCTGAAAGATTTTTTTTTTTTTTTTTTTTTTTTTATGGCTTTCTGGTCTAAGCATTTTGCTGAGCAGAACACCCATTTTGGAAAATCCAGGTAGGCTTTTTAAGAGTAAGCATAGAAATGCAGTAACATGTACTTAGTTGAAAAAACACTACTAACCAAATCCTTCAGTGGCAGTACTTATAAAGTATCTAAATATTTAGCAAATCAGTTTTACTGTTAGTGTCTTCTAACTGAAGGTCAACTGCTGCTTCATCCTTTTATAACTCTGTTCAGTTTCAGAGATCATACATGCATATATGTGTTATTATTCTCCTTAGAAACAAATTTATCTTCCCTATTTTAAGGAACAGATTTTGATTTCTAGAGTTCAAAATCAGTGGTAAATCCATTGTGTGGTTGTTCGTCTATACACCCTTTTTAATGGCAAACTAAGTCATCGTGTATTGTTCCAGTTCTTTTTTTTGCACCAAGCGATTCCAGATCGGTGACCATTGATACAAACCAATTAGCCAATGGTTAGTTACGCATACTAATGCTTTGTGTAAAATCATCCCAGTATCAGACCCTTTGCATCTTGCAAACCACATACAAACTCACATTTTATTGATTTTATGTATTTTGTTCAGATGTATGGAAAAGTACTATTGATTCACTATGTGATTTTGCAAATCCACATGTAAAAATGCCATAGCAAAACTTATCTGTGATGCTTTGGGCCACCTTGGCTTTTGCAGACCGCTGATTTTGTATCACTTTCAGCTTTTAATAAGAGAGGGTAAAATCACGCCTTGAGGCTATGAAACACAGCGGGAGTGCCAACTACCAACCTATTTATGTGCATGCTCAGACATAATCTGCTTCTGTGTTGTCCCAAGACACAACTGTTAAGTAAATAAAGTGACTAATAAGACTATTGTTTCTATAATTATCCCTTCCCCCCTGTCAAAATCAACCAGAGAAATAGTCATCTTCTACATCTCAGTGCAAATAGATGAAATCATTGATATAACTAGCTAAGTAGATAATTTTTATAATAGTAATGTTGGTTTAGAACCTCATATTAAAGGGAGAGGTCTTTGAATGTATCTATAATCCGGACAAAAGAAATAGATTGACCTGTGATGGGTGACATTAGAGAAGTGCCCCGTGTTTCCTTAATTAGTATAATGTGTTATGAGATTTTGGTATGCGTATTCTAAAAAGAAAAAAGAGAGATTACTTCTCATTTAAAGAGAACCTGCTTCCTGCTTAAGTGGCTAATATTTTAATTAAGTCTAGAGTGAAGTTTTTTTGAGTATCTCCTGATAAACTCCCTCCTTTATGTTGATGGTAATTAAACAGATCCCCAAGGGCTTGGGCAGGCGCTTTGCAAGGCCCATGCTAATTGTGAGACATGAGACACTGACCAGTTGGTTTGCTCTTGAATAGCCCACAGCGTGCTGTCAGCCCAGCAGTTTGATTTTTCTGTATTGTGAGCTGTTGTCAGGGCTAACTGGGTCCTATTGTGGCTGAAGATGTTGCGCAAATTGAGGCAGATGGCTCTGATTCAGACACGTGTCATTCAGAAAGAGGAGAGGAGATTGGCCCTGCAAAGTGGGGTCAGACTGGGTCACAGACCTGCTCTACACTTGTTAGTGTTTTCAAAAGCCCATGCGCAGCAACTTTGTTGTTGTCAAGTAATCAAGGGAGGTGGGGGAGGCGAAGGGCAAGAAAAAACCCATGGTGCGCTCCTTGTGGAAGATGGAAGAGGAGGCTGTTGCCATCCTCTTCCTTCTCTTCCCGTCTCTTGGGCCTGGCTGTGCATGCAGAATGAATTAACAGGATTGACAGAAGTTCATTGTGCCTAAAATGGCTTTTCAGTCAATTGCGGTGCTTAAAAGGCTAGTTTTGCTTTTAATTCCGTGTAATTAGTGGGTTCTTCATGTCTTGGAATTTAGTAATGGTGCATTAAACCTAACTTTTGTTTATATGATTGGTTGGGCTTTTGGAGGGGTTTTATTTGTTTTCCATGATTTTTAAAAATTCTAAAATATTTATAATTATTGGCCATATTTTTATATTAAATATTACATAGATAAAGTCACAGAATAATTTGATGTTTTGCTGTTACCATCATTTCAAATAATTGTGTTAGATGTTTGTAACTTTGACTGGGTTTACTTTGAATTAATTCCTAAGATGGCAGGAGGATGCACATTTCTAGAAGTACAATAATTTTGCTTTTTGGAAGTGCTCTACTACATTTAACATAGTTACATTTTCTTTAGAACACCAGATAATGACAGTTATCCATAGGAAACTCCATTCAGCTGAATTCAAGTTGCCAATGTGCATGAGTATTATGGATGAATGGAAGAATCATAATTTACATAATTTTATTTAAATAGTGTTTAGTTTGTGCTATTAAATACACAATTTTGCATTATACTTTTTGTTTTTTCTTAAATGCAGAAATATTTACACAATGCTGAATAACTTCTATCTGAAGTATTTATGGAGGGTTTTATGGTTTATCCCCTGAAATGCATTAATGAAATTGGAGGCATTTTATTTTATTTGAGCTCGTTTAACTTTTCCAGAAAGAAATATTAGCAGTATTTGACCTTTAGATCTTCAGTGATTTTTATTTTTTATTTTTCCTTTCCCCTCCAGGTTTGCCGCTAAGACTGTGCACAGTGGGTCACTGATGCTAGTCACAGTGGAGCTGAAGGAGAGCTCTACAGCACAGCTCGTCATAAACACTGAGAAAACTGTGATTGGTTCTGTTCTGCTGCGGGAGCTGAAGCCTGTCCTGTCCCAGGGGTAACCTGCTTACATCTGGACTTCAGAATCTGGCACACAACAAAAGTGCCTGGCATCCACTAGTGCTGCCTTTCATTTATAATAATAGCCCTTCCATCTGGCAGTGGGGGAAGAATACACTCTTGACATTCTTGTCTTCTGCTTTAGAATGCTAGTGTGTATCTATCATGTACGCAAGTCCTTTCCTTTTTTTTCTGCTTGCTAACCAAAGAACATATATTTTACTGTCAGTTATCTGTGCTTTAAAATGTATTTCCCGTTTGTTCTGCCCTAGTCCTTCCCTCTCTGCTCCCTGCTCCCTTCCTTCATTACCTTTCTTCCCTAATAGTTTTCCCCATTTTAGTGGACAAATACTAGATAATAAAGTTCAAGGGAAATCACACTGCTTGAAAACTGAGTTAAAATGGCAGGTAGGTTCCAGCAATATAAACAACAACAATGTGGTTCAGAGAGGGCTTTTTGCATAAGTGTAAAAATACAATAGGTACAGGAAAACGGTGTTTGCTTTCTGGAAATGCTTGTAAACCTGAACTTGTCTATTAAAAACATTGTTCCCACCTACTGCCATTTTCTGAAATATTTCTGTTAAGATGCCAATAAAGTAATGCTATGAGCAGAGGCTTCCTCTTTCTTGTTTTGGTAGAGAACTGATAACAATAATCACTAGTATTGTATATAACTGGTTAATTAAAATAAGTACAAAGTAGGATGCTACATACACATCAGCTCTTACCGTAATTCTCTGCTATGTTGGATACACTTTTGTTAATAAATGAAGCCAGTAACTGCCTATTTTCAAATTGGCCCATTCATATAATACTGATCTAATTGTTAGGTGTATTACATGAAATACTATTAGGCTGTTGTGACAAATACTGTCATCTAGCTTAATAAGTTATTCAGATCTTTGCTGCCAATTTCTTTCGTAAACTGAGATTAAAAAGTCTCCCACCTGTGCTTCCACTCAACTAGGGCTGAAAGGAGCAACAGCCATGAAAACTTTGTTGCACCCAGTTTTCTGCCTGGAGCCTGTATGTCACTGATTTTCACCTTCCCTTCACATTCTGGTTACATGGTAGGACTGCAAATGCTGAGCTTTGTCATTTCGTATCAGTTCTCCTCACTTCCAGCATGACTTTTCCTAGTAACTCATGGCTCTGCTACAGATTTTTGTGTGACACCAAAAAGGTATTTTGACAAGAGTACCCTTGCTCTGTCACCAGGACCCTTGCATGGTCCTTTGATGCTAAGTGGTGTTGGTTTTGTTTAGCTTGCTGGGTGACAGGAAGTCCTGCTTCATCAGAAATGCTGCTTTGCTGCACACTAGAAAATTCTTCTAAAATTTTCTACTAAAGCTACAAGGTAGCTCCAACGTGTAGCAGAGTTTATTGGCAAATTCCGAAGAGGGGTAGGGTTTTTTTAGGCATGTAAGTAGCACTTCTGTGAGAAATTCAGTTCTAGGGTTTGCTAGCAGCCAAAATACATTTTTCAGACAAAGAAACAAGAATCTTTTGCCCTCAACAGGAATGTACATACTCTTAATCAACATTTAAATTATTTTCTGAAGTCTTAATCCTGCAGTTAGTTTTTTGTTGAACTGCAGTTCTCAAGTGTGGTGTAAAAGTTATTCAAACATGAAAAATTAATCATTGTGTAAGATACTGTCATCTCAGAGAAAATGCAGGTTGCTGTTACATAGTGTTTGATATTAAGGCTCAATGAGAAGGCAGTGAAAAAAGGTGCAGAACCACACTTCCTGGGAAAAGACAACTCCAAAAGCTTCAACCATGTTTGTAAAGGAGAAAACATGAATTGTTTTTTTCAGCAGTGTTAAGTCAAAGGAAAGCATATTAATACTCTCTAAGCTGCACATGGTGCTGAGTAATTTTTGCCTCCCTAGAGTAATTTATACCCTTCACTAGTGAAGCCCAGAAATGTGTATAGGATATTTGGGGAGTTTCTGGTATTAATTTACATATTTCAACGCTTTCAGACTTGGTCCAGTGGTTCAGTAACTCAATACAGGTATCTGGGCTGTGTGATTTGAAAATTCATGCTGTCTTCCCCAAATAGTAATTTGGAGAGAAACTTTATTTAAAGACAGATACTTAAATAGTAAAATATCGCTGCACATAATAAAGCTCTTCAGGAATATAAACATGAGCATATGTACATATTTTTAGAGTAGAAGTTGCACTCTGTCATAATTCAGCCAGTTAGCAGTAGTTAACAATAGCTCTTGGTTTTGCTGTGTGCTATTTTTATCCAATTTCTTCCATACTTTTCATCACTTACAGAGGCATATTATTAGGATGTGAAGTAGATGACTAGTCTAAATCGCAGTCTAGAATTCACTTCACAGTGATGTGCTTGTACCAGCTATCAGCAGCTCCTACCTCTGTGGGCAGGCTTTTCAGTCAAGAGCTGTGCACCGAGAACTACAAGCTTCTGCAACAATATGGACCTGGGCAGCCTTGGAACACAACTGCATGCACAACTCGGGGTACGGGAGCAAGGCATTGCAGGGCTGGTGAGGTGGGTTTTGCTAAGATGATTAGGGAATTATATCAAGGTCTAGTTTAGGGAGTGGAAGATGAGGGTTGATTACTTAAATTATGGACAGTTCAAGTTCAGTGGGGCCTTCAGAAGCATAGAAAAAAACAACTACAAACTGATATACATTGTAGTAATTTGGGGTCTAGTTTTATTAATTACTTATTTCACTTGTGCCCAAGAGAAGTAAAACTCAGAGACTCCAAGATTATTGTGATCTCATCCAAGCTTTAAAACTCATGCTGGTAATTATGGATTGAAGAATTATGCAAGAAGAGCAAGGGCAAACAAATGAAGTGAGAGATTGACAGTTCACCTGCTCTTTGCTCCCTGGTTGTTTCCACACACACACATGCCAATTTGTGAAGAGGAATAAATTTGGGTTGGTTTTTTTTTTCTCTGCTTCATAACTGAATTTTCTAATTCAGCTATTCCAAAAGAACACAAACCATTTGGAAAGAATAAGGTATGGAGAAGAGTTGTTACATTACTTTGGATAGCAGAATATAAATGTAGGCTTGATGTATGACAGTCAAAATAATGTTTTTTTCCTCTTTCACATTTTATGATGTTGTGTAAAAGGATATTTTTTTTTCCTGCTTACCCTGCTTTAATTCTAATAACTAATTTCTGAAGAAAAATAGCAGAAGTAGAAATAGGTCTACAGCTAGGAGCAAAATACTGGAAGATACAAATAGAATACCATGTGAAAGGATAGTGGAAATAATAAAAGTGTTTTTAGGGCAGGGACATGATACACTACATGAAATAATGAGTGGCATGGAAAAGATAAATTGGGCTTTCTTGATCACCTTTTCTACTAACTCAGGAACAAGGTGGCATTCTATAACATTTCTAAAGCAGTGTATGTAAATCGGAAGAGGGAATTAAGTTTTTTTTTCTCAGTTTTTGACTACAGCAGGTACTTAAGCTCTGGTCATCTGCTGTTCCAATATAACTGATGTTTGCTAAAAGGAACAGAACTGGAAAAATATATTAGCAAAGGAATATGCAGATATATGTTGGGTAGAATACAAAAAGCCGTAAGGGCTCTAAATCTTGATCTGAAGCTTAGGCCAATGTCGTGGTTTAAGCCCAGCTGGTAACTCAGAACCATGCAGCTGCTCACTCACTCCCCGCCTTCTTCCTTCCCCCACTCCCAGATGGATGGGAAGGAGAAAGGAAAGAATGTAGCTCCCATGGGTTGAGATAAGAACACTCCAGTAACTAAGGTATAACACAAATCACTACTGCTACCACCAATAATGATAAGTGAAATAACAAGGGGAGAGGATACAACCGCTCACCACCTGCCAAACGATACCCAGCCCGACCAAGCAGTGATTTAACCTTTCCGGGTAACTGCCCCCAGTTTATATAGTGGGCATGATGTGCTGTGGTATGGAATACCTCTTTGGTTAGTCTGGGTCAGGTGTCCTGTCTCTGCTTCCTCCTGACTTCCCCTACTCCATAGCAGAGCATGAGACTCAGGAAGTCCTTGGTCAGAGTAAACATTGGTGAGCAGCAGCTACAAACATCGGTGTTATCAGCGCTGTTTCCAGGCTGGAAGTCAGAAACACAGTACTGCACCAGCTACTAAGGAGAAAAATGACTGCTACGGCTGAACCCAGGACAGCAAATTACTGATATTTGCTGATAGGATGAATCCTTTTGCACATTTTGTTTAACAATGATCCCTTACCATAATTAGTTCTCTTTTTTTAAAATGTTCAATTACTGAACTGTCTAGTCCTGCATCCAATATCTTATGTGCTTGAATTAATTTTAAGTTAATATTTAAATGCCCTCACAAGGATTCCAGTAAGTTAGTTGAATCTTCCCAGGCCCATATCCAGCTTTCAGTGGGTGCCTGACACAAGCATACGAGAACCTGCGTTCTCCTCACTTTCTGTCAATTTGTCTTACTCCTCTTCCCTATATTTTTGTTGGGGTTTTTTTATCATAAAGTGCATGTTTTTATAGTTCTTATGTGTTACATTGAATGTTTTGTGGTGCAGACAGCAAGCTTTGCTGTGTTTGCACAGTGTAGTTTCATTGCTGATAGAAGCCTTTGTACACAACCCTGATAAAAGCAATGTTTCTGTTCAGGTTATTTTCCTATTATCTGTTATACTTGTGCTTTATGTAGCACAGTCCAATGAACCTGTTTGGAAGAGAAGGAGCTGACGAACACTGCATTTCCAGTCCTACAGCTGACTGATTTTGTTTCAGAAGGTACAAGGTGAACTACTCTTCAGTGACTGGTTAACTGAGCCCATACTGTGATCATACTGCCTCAAGTCCCAGTCCACTCGAATTCCTGTGTACATTCTACTGCATATACACATATCTATACAACAGTGTTATTCTAAATTCCTTTTTCACATTGTGCCCAGTAAAAGAGAGGGCAGCAATGAGTTTTACTGGCTTCCACCACTGCTTTTCCAGTCCTTTCCGGCCTGCTCTCACCCTGCCCCTGGCGACAGGCCTTCTCCTTTGCCTGTCTTCTCAGTTGTGGCTTTCACAGGAGAGGGAAGGGGACAGCAACTCTGTCCTTAGCACCATCTAATGCAGAATATGTGCTCTGAATGACCATCCACATCTCCACGCCTGACTCTGGATCAGCTGAGATCTGTTGGTTTCTCCTGGTAAGGATATAGACTAAGCACTGCAAAAAGAGCTTCCCCAAGAGAAAACGAGAGCTCTTCATGCACTTGGGTCCCCCTTGCCCTCCCGAGGGTGTGTTAAATTTTGCATTTTAAAAGGTGGCAGTGCTGGTGGATGCCAGATGGGTGGTGGGAAGGTGGTGGAAGTCTTCCCCTTGTACCAGGCACCCATTCAGCTGCTGCCATGGCAAATGGCAGCAGTTCAGGGAGATGGCTGGTCAAAGCAGGGGAGCACACTGGTGCTTCCAGTTGCCCCTCTGAGCTTCAGCCTTATCTGGGGCTGTGGGACGCCCACCAGCTCGGGCTCAAGGCAACACCTGGTGTCCAGCAGCTGTAGCAGAGTGGGCAAGGGAGGCACAGGGAGGGCAGGAGCCTTGCAAGAGGCAGAGTTAGATCTTCTCCTGCAACACAGCACATCTGACAACAATAGCTCCCTTGTCACCTCTAGCCACCACCAGCAGCCAAAGGACTTCAACATTCACAGGGCTTTGAGGCCTTGATGCTTTCAGCTGATACCAGAGTGGCCCCCAGTAGCTGGCAGGCTAGGGTGCATGCAGGTCAGCAGAGAGGCAGCAAGCCCCGCTCCCCAAACGGTGACTGGAGGCTTGCATGTAACGCACCTCACTGCAGGTCCCTCTCTTCACAGATGGTGTTTTGCACACAGAATAACTTGTCCCCGCAGCATTCATTGTTTCCTATCACTCTCATTTTGGTTTGACCTGATTTCATATATTTGCATGAGGATGTTTAGGCGTTTAGTTGCACTCTGCATGTGCACCAGCAATGCATAACATACCAGCACTTGACAAATCCTGTTTGGAAAGTAAATGGTATTCCATATGGCTTGAAAACATCAGTTGTGAGGGAAGTAGAAGAGATTAAAGAATTACCAATTCAGTTAAGTTTTTTAACTGGTTTTTCCAATTCTGGCAAAAAGCAGGTATCCCTCCCACTTGGTACCATCGGTTCCTCCCTCAGCTGTCTTTATTCAGATATTTACAGAATATTTGCAATTAATTATTTGAATTTGAATGCTTTGAATGATTTGGGTTTAAAGACCTCAGAAAGTTTCTGTGAGTCTGCAGTGTTTTGGTAGGATGTGTGGCTCTGACAGGGCTCAGAGCACAGCCCTCCAGACATTTGGATTTGGCACAGCTAAGAGCGAGTGCGCCCTGGTGAGACAGAGAGGAGCCCTTCCGTTCTTCTCCTTACTGTAGCAGCACCATGCCAGAACAGCACCAAAGTGGCTTCTTTTATCAGGGGCATGGGGAAAGGAAGGGCACCTCTTTGATACTGGTTCCAGAAGGAACTCTTCTGCTCCAGGCAGATCTGCAGGCCTCTGCCAGTGCCTGGGTTTTGGCAAAGTTAGTTGATGACTGAGCTTCGCATAATCGAAAGTCATTCTGATCCTGCACTGTGGTGTAATTACTTAAAAAAACATGTTATTTGATGATTAAGATTCTGGAGTGAATTGTGTTCTTTTGGGTTCTTGCACTGTTTCTCCATCAGGGACTTGGTTTCAGTGGTGTGCAGCTGCTGAAGCTGATTTACAGTGCTGCGGCTGTGGCTAGTCATAAATAAATCCTCTTATATAGTTGTTATGAACACCTGTTAGATCATCTGTCAGCAAAGCGCTGTTCACATTTATCATGGTGCGGTAGTTATTTTACCTCAATCCATTTCCGACTGACTCGGCCTCCATCACTGGATTACTATTACCACACCATAATCGCTCGTTTCCACTCCATGTTACAACTTGCAGATAAAAGATTTCACTACTTGGCCAAATTTCATAAATAAAGGAGCAGTTCAGTGCAGTAAAAGTTTATTTTTGTCATCATTTGTCACCCCATTATTCTATAAATCAAATGGAATAGCGCTATTGCTAACTCAGGCGTTGCTGTCAGCCCTAGGCATGGAAATGGTCCGTTTCTTCTTTTTAGATGAGATGACATGTCTTTCAGACTTAACTGGCTTATGGCTTTGTTTCACCCATTTTATTTTATCGGCCCTTCAGAAAAATCCTTGGGGACCAGAGAGACTAAAGGAATAAAATGGAATCAGAAAACACAGTAAAACATGCTGCTTTAGCTGTGTTATGTACATTTCCCACCCCCGCAGTCATTCATTTACAAACTCCTCCACAAAAATAATGGATCTGGATATAAACAGCCCCTCAATGCATTCTCTGGCTTTGTGCAGATTTTATTGCTCATGTCAAACCCTGGGACTTACAGGGCTCCAGAGAGGGTGCTTCAAAGTCCTGGTAATGTGCCTGTTCTTAAATGGACTTCCAACCTGCACAGGGTGCATTGTGGGGTTGTGCTTTTGTTTTGAAGATCTGATCTGAGGAGTTGCATTTTGGGGTCCAAAGAAGCACCTTTCTAAGCAGTTTCACAAACAGAACCCTCCGCATATTCTCCAGCACCTTCCGAGGCACAACTTCAGAGAAATGTTGTTTGACTTCTTTTTTTCCCCAATGATTTCTTAACTCTAGGTATAAAATCTGCTCCTGGGCCATGCCCTGATTTTTTGGCCCAATGTCCATTACAGATGCCTGGGTGTTTGCTTGATTTATGAGAAGTTAGAAGATGATTCTCAAGACTAAATTTTGAAGAATGCAATACTCCTTGGTTTAAAAAGAACTGGATAGGATGATGATAAAGGGATGGAGTAATAGAAAAGGGTTTATAGTTGATATTATACTTCTCAGTTGGTTCTAATTCAAGTTACATTCTTCATAGTCATTATGTAGCTCATAAATTCAATAAAGTGTTTTACTATTACTATAAAAATGACAGGAAGGGGGGTTTTTATGTTGTAAGTTTCGTTAGTTGCTCTTCCTGTTTTATGTTGAAGTTCTCAGGCCATTATGTCATTAAACTCCTTGGAGTCTGAAGGGCTCAGGCCTCTCCATTCCTTATTGCTGGTGCAGTGCCTGCTGCACGACAAGTATCTGTGTGGTCAGTGTCTGCCTTCCCTCATCTTCCTTGTTGCTGACTCTCTTCAGTTCCATTTTGGCACTGGTTTTCATTCAGTAGACCAGGTACCTGCCTTTGTGAGAAGGCAATGGGAGTTTCAGAGTGGCTTTGGCCCCACTTTGGATTCTGAGCTCTGTACGTCAGTTCTCACCTGTGGCAGAGCTACTCACACACAGAAATGGCTAAACCCTCTTACTGTAGTGGGTTGTGGGTGGCTGTAGGAAGAGCCTGCTGCCAAAAAGGAATGCTGTGCTGTGGAAATAAAATACCTCTGGAGAGCTCATCCTTCCCTTTGCCTTCCCAGCAAGACTTGTGACTTTTCTCCATCTATCTTTGCTGTAAAGTTGCAAGCTCATCTTTGTTCAAGAATCTTGTTCGGTTTGGCAGTGGGAAAATGCTTGCAAATACAGCCTTGTGCATTTACTGGGAGGGTCTCTGAAGGGAAATCGAGGAGGGGTTTTGCTTTTTCATTGATGAGGGGGAATTCTTTTTCAAAGGCACTCTGTGATTTCTGTTATTTCTGCTTCATTAAAGGAAAGAAGTGTCAAATATCCGACCCTGGAGCCTTTGCTTTCTCCAGATGTTTGCTTTGCACACAAATAATCTGCATGAAAAATGCAACTGCTAATTCAGTGGCAAGAGTGCATCAGAACCCTAATCTAAAACCTCCCAATCCATCCAGCTGTCTGGCATTTGCTATTATAGGGCACCAACAGAGAAATGAGGCTGTGGCTTTATCACTGCACCCGGGGTGACAACTTGATTTTCTGCTTTCACTGCAGGCAGCAGCAGCCCAACATGATGGGGCTGTTAATTTGTGCATTTCATGGTGTCTGTCAGGGGGCTGGGAGAGGAGGGTTTCAGGGGAAGGGAATGGAGCATGTCCCAGCCTCGGAAGCACCTGTCTGCATTGACGGCACAGAGCACTTCTTATTAGCGTGCAGGTCTCTAAATGCAGCCCCAGGATGACAGCCTGGCATTCCCAGCACCCACACAGTGTGACAGGCGCAGGCAGCCGGTCCCATTGTTTGCCCTTGATGAGCATGTCATTAATGGAAATGGAAGAAAGTGAGGGCCACATCAGTATTCAAATAGCCTCCATCCTCTCTGCCATTCAACCGCCTGGCTCAGGCGGCTGCAGATTTCCTTCTGCAGCTCCACTTACACATTTTCACAGATTTATTCCCATTGCATACAAATCCCCTCCATGTGGCTCTGGCCCCATATCCCCCCACTCCTTCCACATGCACAAACATGTTCTTCAGCGTCATCTGATGGCCAAAAATAAAGTGGGGATTCTCCCCTTCCTTGCTATTTTGTGAATTGCTAAGGTGTCATTAGCAAATACTTGCTACTGACAACCCAGGAAATGGAAGGTGCTATTATTTAAACTTGAAGCATCAAACAAGGGCCTGATGTATGGTTTGTAATGTTCTTATTTGCTCCCAAGCAGCTATTGATGCTTGTATCTGTGACCTGTTTCTTGATAATAGATTGCAATATATTTGTTTTGGAGCATTTCACCTGGTAGGTATGGAATAAGATTACAGGCAGAAGAGGAAACAACTAAAAAAATCTATATTCCTCCTTAATGACAGCCTCGCTGTAAACATCAGTAAACTCAGGCTGTTCTCCCTCAAAACCCTCTTTTAAAATTCTCTGCCTTGACAGTAGCTGGACCACGGGTATGACAGACAAACACCCATCTTGCTGGGCTACACCACTTTAGGCTGCCTGTACCCTTCTGATTTTGCACAATGCAGTGTGAGCTCTTTGGGGTCGGGTAGTATGTTGGCATTCTATATTTTGACACATTCTATATATGGACCACAGCAGGATGTGGGTTGATGCTTAGTTCTCCTGAGCACTCCAACAAAGCGCATAACACAGTATCATAATTCATCTGGTATGAAGAATTTGTCTTGAGCACGCTGGCATCTGGCCAGATCTTAAATGTATGTTTCTGTGCTTTAGTTTTGTGTTAGTCTGTTTCCGTAATAATATAATTAGCGCTCACAGGGGAGGCTATTGACACTGCTGCCAGGATCAGTTTGCTCTTTGCAGTATTTCCAAATCATTCTTGTTACACATCCAACTTGCAGGTCGGATGTGGTACCCCTTGCCTTTTGTCCGCTCTTGTCCTCTCCAACCAGTGATTTAGCCTCAAATCTGAAGCTCTCTCCACTCATAAAGGCTGGAGCCAGCAACGAATGAACGCTGCTGGGTGATTTCCAAGCCTTGTTACATTTTGTAACCCTCTTTAACCCCAAGCGGCGTGGGAGAAAGCAAGCCCACAGATATTCCATTGGTCGGTTCCAAAACAGATACCACAGGGCTAAATAGCAGACACAAAGCTATTGCAATATGTTTTGGTAAGCAAAACTGCTGTCAAACCTCTGTCCTTCCTTCTAACTACTGCTCTGGACTCAAAAATCCCCCTGGGATGTGAGAGCATTGATTCCTGGGTGTATTTGCCCTAGCAGGCGCTTTTCTTCCACTGGTGACTATGGGGACTGCCCCAGCACCCTCTTTCCTGCAGCTTAGCTCCTGGCATCGCTGCAGCAGTGATGTCCATCTGGTTTTGGTACTGATCTCTGTGAGGAGGGTGATGGAATGATTGGGTTCACATTTAGGTGCCAAAGGTGCATCGCAGCACTACAACCCCTGTGAGCATGAGTGCAGCCTCTTGCCTTGGCTCATACTACATCCTCTGCTGGTCTTTCTTTTGCTGACCAATTCAGACCACAGAATACGACAAGATCATGCTTTTCTGTGCGTGTGTACAGTAGTTTGCACAATAGCGCTCTGATTTCAGTAGGAACCTCTAGGTGTTGCTGTAATATAATAATTGTCTTTGGGGATTAAATCAAAGTGGGCAGCCGAAGTTGGGTGAGACTAAGAGAAGAAACCCATGAGTTATTTCTCATGTTTCGAATGATTAATAATTTCTGCATAGTTTAATAACAAGTTGTAGGAATTGCATTTTATCAGACTGCTCAAACTAAAAAGCCTTTCCACTACTTCCATTGGTTAGCAACCAAGGGTCAGTCTTCCTTCACCAGCAATACATCTACAAGGAGCTGTAAGGATATGCTGATAACTTTGAAATTAAAGCTGACCATGGCATTATGGCAAGCCAAGTTCCCTCTTCTGGGTCATATCCACAAGCAATGTCCAAACCAAAAACAAAGGAAAGAGGCTCACCTAGACAGAAGAATCAGAAAATGTTCAAAACCAGTATATGAAAACATTGTGTTCTATAAACCAATATGTCAATATCTTTGATATCAGTGTAAACGCATTTTACGTGGCAACCATCCTGCAACAGTGTCTCGTACAATGTACATATTAGGGACAACAGGGAGAAGTAAAGAAAAATAGTGAATCCTAATCTGGAAGAATCAGCTGCTGTTCCGCTTTCAAAGATAAGCCCCCATCTTTTTAAAAGTAATTCAAGAGATGTGGCAGTTACATTCTTAATATAGCATCAGGAAGAAGAACTGACAAATGGAGATCAGACACACAGAAAAAGTTTGTGTGGTATATTTTCAGAAGTAATGAGTAATTTTAAATGCACCAATAGAGTCTATAGATAATACCTGATCATCTCAGTTCAGTTCCTAGCTCTGAGAAGCAAATCCTCGGTTGGACACCTTAAAAGCTGAGACAAATGGAAAGTCTGCATCCACCTGTACCCAAAGGTTTGCGGGTAGGGAATGTCATCTCAGTACAAGCTTGGTCAGGAAAGTCAGTATCTCAAGCAGACTTTATTTCCTTGAGGTGAGATCATGGCTGTTCCATTTGTATCACCTTCACCTGCCACGGAGCCATCCATATTGTGCTTTACTGCTTATCCCTAATATGAATTCAGTATAGAAGTCAATAATTTATTTTCTTTGAACCAGTCAAGAGTAGATTTTCTCTTTGGCTATGCAATTCAGATGTTCTGTGGATCAACAGTTCCAGATTTGTCATCTAGGGAGCAGATCTGAGTGCACAGACAGCAATGCTCCATGAGCAAGAGGACAGTTTCACAGTCAGCATACAGTATTTTAACTTACCATAGGCTTCGGTGCTCTGCCTTCTAGGGAAGGTATCACTTTCCCTGTGTATATGACACCACATAGTGATACAGAGGCTACATCATTCCTGCATGGAGGATAATATGAGAGACTAATATAAGAGACTTCAGTCAACATGCAAACAGTTGTTGGAACACCTGAAAGACCACTGGGAAGATGAAGGAGTAGCTTGCTCCCCATGCCAATGATGGGTGCAAAGCGATATAGCAAAGCTCAGTTTAGGCACAGGAAAGTTACCTGACAGTAGGACTATGCAGCTACACAGCAGGCTGGCCAGAGAAGCTGTGGAGGCTCCAGAATTAGAAATCATTACAAGATAAGCAAACAATGGCATACCATAGGGCTGGTCCAGCTTTAGGACACAGATGAGATGCTTTCCAGTCTTTTGGGGTTTTTTTTCTGTGAACATGCAAAGCATACCAGAGTCTGGTTGATCTTTTATCTTACGTACTCCTTGCTTAGGTTTATGTAATTGGACAATGTGATTGGGGAACAGAAAGTGATTTTGCTCAGTTGCTTTCTGCTTCGCTCTTTCCTGTACTCCCATTTTCTGGCAAAGTTTCTGATTTTTAGTTTTTCTCTGGTCTGTGAAGTGGTCAAACAGACAATTACAAAGATGTGGAGTTGCACGTATTTTGAATTAAGATTACCTACTTTCTGGTACTCAGTTGCTACTAGGTGGTAGCCATCAGTCATTGATTTTTCATATCGCTGAGTGCTGTCAACATCTACATTTTCAGAGGAGCAAAGGAATTCTGTAGTGCATCTCTATAACACAATATTTTGCTGGCCAGAAGTACATGCTTCTCAGCAGGTGTAAAAGCTTTGTAATGAACAATTAATCAGGAACATAACACAGTCTCTACTACTAATTTCCTTGATGCACGTATATTTCACTGTTGCTACATTCCATCATATCTTTCTTAACAACATCTCTGTGCAATCTTCCTTTCTCAGGGCCCTGTTGGCAAAGCAGGTCTTTATAGCTTGGCATCTGTTTTCATTGCTTCAGCTTTTCTGTTCATCTTTCTATCCAAAAAGTTGCAGTTTGTTTACCAAGCACTTGAGTTACTTCGCTTCAAGGAAACAATAAGTAAAAACCCCATAGTTTATGTTGGCTTTTTCAAAGTTCTTCTTTTAACCATGCAGAAAGTTTGGGGATCAATTTCCAGTGTCCATTTAATGTTGTTGGGTTTTATTGCATATTTTCCTTCAAGACTTTGTGCTTGTCTTCAATTTTCATCGTGTGTGGAGCACATTCATCCATCTTCTCTTACCATTTTTTTCCTTTTGGAGTTACAATAGCTGTAAGCACAGTTTTCAAGGAAGTCGCAGTTCACTGCCCCACATCTAAAGGCTCTTCTGATTGAGTTGCAGAGCACAAGGGAAAGAGAAAAGCTGTTGCCAATGCATTGCTTTCAGCAGCTTTCTCACTGGAAATGTGGTGCTTCCCAGTATCGGAACATGGAAACTATAGTGAGGACTGGTGTGGCTGGCAGCGTGCTGTGGTGTCTGTGTTCACCTCCTAAGGGAACAGTGCATTTGTTACTGCACAAGTTATTGAAAAGTGATTGAAAAGATGTGCTTTTTTCTCTGTGTGTGCTTGGAATTGAAATTTGCTGTACCCTTCTTCCCATCTGGTGCTTTGTTTCAGCTGCAGTTAGTAGGTTTATGTGGTGAGTTGACCCTGGCTGGATGCCAGGTGCCCACCAAAGCTGTTCTATCACTCCTCTCCTCAGCTGAACAGGGGAGAGAAAATATGATGAAAGGCTTGTGGTTCGAGATAAGGACAGGGAGAGATCACTCACCAGTTACTGTCATAGGCAAAACAGAGTCAAGTTGGGGAAAATTAATTTATTACCAGTCAAATCAGAGTAGGATGGTGACAAACAAACCCAAATCTTAAAAACCCCTTCCCCCAGCCTCTCCTTTCTTCCTGGGCTCAACTTTACTCTTGATTTTCTCTGCCTCCTCCCTTCTCTCATCACAAGGGGATTGGGAATGGAGGTTGTGGTCAGTTCATCACACAGTGTCTTGGCTGCTTCTTCCTCTTCATGGTCTCCTTTTCCAACGTGGGATTCCTCCCTTGGGAGAGAGTTCTTCACACACTGCTCCAGGGTGAGTCCCTTACATAGGGTGCAGTACTTCAGGAAGACGGCTGCAGCTTGAGTCCCTTCAGGGTCACAAGTTCTGCAGCAAACCTGCTCCAGTGCAGGCTTCCCATGGGTTCCCTTCGGCATTCCCCTGCTCTACATTGTGTCTTCCATGGGCTGCAGGTGGATATCTGCTCCAGCATGGACCTAAACAGGCTGCAGGAGCACAGCCTGCCTCACAATGGGCGGCACCCATGGTGAATGGTGAATCTCTACTCTGGCACCTGGAGCACCTCCTCCCCTCCTTCTGCACTGACCTAGGTGTTTGCAGAGCTGTTGCTGTCATGTATTCTCTCCCTTCTCTGGCTACTGCTCTGCAGCACTTTTCTTCCCCTTCTTAATCATATTATCCCAGAGCCACTATCACCATCACTGATGACCTCAGCCTTGGCCATCAGTAGGTCCACCCTGGAGCCAGATAGAGCTGTCTCTGTCAAACATGGGGATAGATTAGGGCACCTTTTCAGAGAAATAACCCAATAGTCCCTCTGCCACTGAACCCTTGGCATACAAACTGAACACAGTTTGGCTGAAAAGCTCTAGCTTTTTCTTACGTGTCTGCACAGCCACAATAGATTTGTATACTTTCTTTGCTTTTCCCCATGTGAACTGTTATTTTGACTACATGCATGCTACTACAGGAATGGAACAGCTAAACAGACCAAGGTGATGTTGTGATAGCACCAATCCCCAAACGTGACAAAGAAAATAAGCAGGTCTAGGACCAGTGGCTCAGAAGTGTGAGAAAAATCAAAGTGCTCACTAAAAAAATCTAAATCAGAAATGAAATGCCTTTACTGACATAATTTTTTAAAGGGAAAACAGTATGTGCTATTGAGATCTTTGTAGTGTACAGCCTTCTCTGTCTCTCATATGACAGTCCCACCTGTTAGAATGGAAGGTTTGTCCCTTTGTATTTACAGCCAGTGTGTTAAATGTACTTTGACGTATTTGAACATACATCTATATTTTAGGTTTTGATAGTGCTTTTGTGGAATTTTAAATAAAATTATCCTGCCTTATGTATGTGATACAGGGTCCTTTTCTATTATTCCTCCCTCATGCCATCTCACAGGGCAGTAGGATTTGTGTCCTGAACTCTGTGTAAAATGTACAGACAAGGGGAAGCATGGTGAGATTTTTCATCCATGTTTGTGGAAGACCAGTTCCATAAGAAAGTGGAGGTTCTTTTTCATGGCCATACATTTCTCATGGCAGATGCATCTTGAGAGCTGCTTTGGGACAGGAAAAATTTGACGCACCACTACCTCATCTGTATGACTTCTGGAGGTGCTTTGCAAAGCACAAGCAAAGAAAACCCACCAGACTTTAATTTTTCTTGTTATTGGGAGGACTACTCCTCTGGAAGCCTATGAGGTGAGATGACTCTTGTGCTGCAGGTGATTTGGTATGACTTCCTGTCTCGTATCATTGCCAGCTTTGACTGTTTTGTGCACAACTGAACTACAAATTTGGTCTCCTTCTGCTGGGTTTTTTGCATTATTTAAATAATAAAAGCATGTGAAAACATTTTACTGTTTGTAAAGCCTAGGAAGCTAGGAAAGCCTACGTTTGAAAGCAAGGTAAACATACGGTTTCTTTCAGATCATATATGTAATATTGCACTTCTCATTATATTGCTTCACTGACTGTCTTTCATAGTCTAGTATTATGACTGTGTGTCCTGATGTTTATTTTTAATGAGGTGAACTTCTGTTCTTTGACTACTTACTAACACTTTAATTTGAGAAGCAGTTTCTGCTAGCCTGCAAATACCCAATGTTCCTCACAAAGTCAAGTCCATTTCCTGCAATAACCTTGCTTTGACCTGTTATCAGTTATATCACAAATTATTCAGTCTTTAATTGATTCATCTTTTAATTACAAATTCACATGACTTAGCTTTATTACATAACTCTATGACAAGCTCGTGTGGATCAAAGGAGTTTCACATTTTTAAGGAACTTTCTGTAGTGGCTAGCAGCTCCCTTTGTTCTACTGCTTGAATATATTCTTATCATTATTAATATTGCAGCTTTAGACCCTGCCATCATTCCTGAAGGTCTCAGTTGTGTTTTAGGCAACATCATGTGGAGTGCTGTTCAAAACCTGACAAGGTTTTAGCATGGAGAGCATGAAATAAAGCAGTATGGATGATTTTCCCCTTTACAGGCGCTGTTTTCTCAGAAAAATTGAAGACGCTGTAGCTTCTTGCTCCTTTTAGCCAGATGTTAACCAAACAGAAGGATGAGGTTTGCTTGTCATCTACCATAAATACAGTTTAGTCTTGTAGCAAGTAACTGGCTAACAATGCGCATATGGATCTCAAAAAGCTAGTTGCCTTCTCTCTGACCCCTTTCACTTTAGCACAACACAAGGTCTCAGCACCTGTTTTTCGTAAGAAAAGTACATCTGAACCAGACAAAAGCTTTGCAGAGGAGGACTTTCAAGAGAGTTCACAATCCAGGCCAGTACTCAGACATAGCAATTTGCACATTGGTGCTGGACAGTTTCCATAGAGATTTTTTTTTTTTCTTTTCTTCATTAAAATAAGCAAAAAGAGGATTTGTTATCTTTTTCCAAGCAGAACATTATATTATCTGCCCTAGTAATGATTTTTGCGTTGGTAAGATTCTTACCCTTTTTTTCAGACGAATGGTCAGGTCTCTGGCGGCTGCTCAGAATGCACCACAAAAAGGCAGAAAGAGTCTTTTCCTTGATGCAGCCACCACCTAAAACAATGCTTGAAGGAGAAAAGCTATTCACTCAGGCCAATCATCCATTCATATTGCTTAGGGCTTGTTGTGCTGCAGTCTCTCATCTCTCCATTAATTAATGGTGAAAATACATATAACTAGGATAACAGCAAATGCAAGCAGGGAATTAATTTATTTTTCATAAATAGGGAATGCCTCATCAGTAGAAAAGCAAAGGCTTGAAGTGACTCTTCATGTTCCAATTTTTGTTCTGAAGCTGCCTGTTTGGTTTCTTCCTCATCTCTTTTATTTAAATCAAACAACAATCAATTGATTATGACATTAAAAAAAATACTGTGGCTAAGGGAGAAAGTACTTTTGAGAGAGATTCAAGTTCAGCAGCTGGAAATGAGAGGAAAAAAATTGGGACTACACCAGTCTAATTGGTTTTGTTATAGAACAAAATTAGCTGGAGCAAAAGAGCAGTAAGATGCACTCACCTTTATTGTAAGCATTTGAAGCTGTGCTAAATGAAGGGGGGGGGGGCAGAATCTGCTCTTTGCTCATGGCATAAAGCATTTGTTAGAAAATAAAGTTAATTAATTGTAGAAACAACAATTGAAATGTGCAAAGTGTTTTGCCTGGATTCCAGGAATGGTGGCTTTAATGAGGCCCTACACTCCACAAATGTTAAAGCAATTCTTAAATGGGGTTTAATAGGATATTTTCACTTTCTTTCAGCTCTCTGTTCTCAAACACGTATGTACTCCAGAATGCACACATTTAATTTAGCAAATTTTACGCAAATTCAGCTCCTGCACCTGATGAATATACTACTGAACATACAACAACGTTCTATCAGATCCTCACACAAAAAATCAGTGGCCTTCAAATCAAACCCAAGGCCTAATTTCTTCTTGTGCTCTGCATTGCAAAAAAGGATTTTAGTTAGCCAAGAGACACCATTTTCATGTTTTTACAAAATGCAACTGGAATTCTGATTTCTTAACCCCAGCTAAGAGTAATAATCTTCTGGGAAACAATGTTAGCAAGCCGCTGTTGACTGAAGTTAGGAATATGACCTGTGACAGTACAGTAACTGTCTGATAGGGTTTATGCTTTGAGTTGTGAAGATAATGAATGGTTTGATTTCAAAGGTGCATCCTTTGAAAAGGAGGGAACAAATGCAACTGTGCTGGTGTCTCTTTTGTCACTCAATCATTATGAATTCTTTGGAGCTCAAGTTTTGCTCTGCTTTGCTTTTCTTGAGGAACAATATGGCAAACTGGTGGCACAGATGAGCTATCACCTCAACAAGCATCAAAAAATTGAAATCTGCCATTAGAAGTGCTGTCATAACACTGCTAGTACCAGGCTACTGGGTCCTAACACCTCAGGTCTTCTCTATCTTTATAGCTAGGCAAAACCTCAAGAAGAACAATCTTTGTTATGTTTCAAGCTCTCTGTTACATTTTGATCTTCTTAGCCTAAAAAAAGTATTTTTCTTGACACCTGAAAGCAGAGTCTGGGAAGAGGGATGGTGGTGGTGGAGTGGGGTTTTCTTTCATTTGTTTCTGCTTTGCTTTACAATTTTATTGTTTGGGTTTGGTCTTTCTAAAACAAGACATGAGCATAAAAAGACAAGAAAATGATTTTGTGGACAAATATGTTGTCTATTTATGGAACGGTATGCCCCGAGCTGAAATCCAGGGATATGTTCTTACCATTTTTAAACGTGCTTTCAGGAAATGCATGTGGATATGGACATGTGTTTGAAGTAGCTTGGGTTTTTTTTTTGTGATAAATTTTTAAATGCTTTATTCCTTCAGCCCCATTATTGTCTTTGATTATTTGGGGAACAGAAGGAATTCTTCCTTCTAGTTGTCTCCTACCTTCTTGCTGTAATTTTTTATAACTTTCTTAACTTCTTCCTGGCATCACAAGAATATTTCTGCTTGTCAACACATCAGGATGGAAAACCAGTATAACAAAAGGTAAATGATTTACAGTTTTAAAATATCTCAATATTAAAACTACAGCAAAGGCTGAAATCCTCTGTGGGTAAAATGGAGATCTTCAAAGAGTCAGGGGAGTCCCCAGCCTTCTAGCAGGGAGCTAATAGCCTTCTCTGTCGCTACCAACCCCGAAGATGAGAAAGAGGCTCGGTGGCCTTTTCCAAACCATTTGAACCACTGTTTCATTTTCCAGCGAAGCAATTGTCCACTCTGTAAGAAACACTTAGGATAACAACTTAGAGAAGAGACTGAATGGGTATGGAGATGGCATGACTTAACAGAATGTGGCCTCCTTTGGTTCAGAGCTGAGGTTCATTAAAGGTGCTTTAGTTACTGCAGTCTGCTTTGCTAGTGAAGGCAAATGAGAATTCGGTCATGAAGGATTTAAAGATTTTAAATTGAAGAAGCTTTCAGACCGGCAATGGCAAGGCAGGTAACAGTTAGAGAGTAGGCTCCTGAACTGCCCATTCTGATGCTCACTAGAATATTCTTCATTGCTTAGTACACAGGCTACATCTCAAAAAGATGGATTTGACAATGTTAGGAAATATTAGATCTACTTTAAATGAGGAATAAATTTGCACTTGCCTGAGCACATCTGGTCACCTCATAACCCATAAAGTCCTTCTGTGTATCTTGGCAGCACCTCACATAGCGGGGAGATGCTCTGAACTTTATGGACCTTACAGTAATTCTCACAGTGAAATCAACACTAACAACTGCAGAAGGCTAATCTTCTATAGAACCTTGGGGTGTCCAGCAGGTAATCTATTGCAGGCCAAACACGAAAGAAAGATTTAATAATAAGTAAATAAAACCAGTTCTCTGTCCCTTTAGTCTCTTTACTAGCTTTGACTGATTGTACAAAAGTGGTGTACAAACATCTCAATCACAACTTGTTACAGAAGCATTATATAAGTGATATATCTGAATAATAGATGAAACAAACATATAAGCACCCAGCTTGCTACATTCACGTAACTTTGGTTGTCAGAAAAACATATAAAACCAGTAAAGGTAACTGTTTAGTCCTTAAGAGGGAAGTGAATGAAAAGGGAAAATACATTCTCTTATTTTAGAGCCAACCCAGCAAACAGCTTCATTTGTATGTACTTCGGTATAATGCTTAGTGAAAAGTCTTTTGGGTCGTGGTACAGATGTGTAAGTTTGGCACTGATATTGATGATTCTATAAGAAAATAAAAATAACAAATGTTTCACAACTGAATACATGAAACCAGCTAAAAAAAAATCATGTACATGTGTTGCGAGAGTAAATAAGTTTTGTTAGAATAGCTTTGCTGCTACTTTAAAGGAAAAGGGGGATTAAGAGCTTCATTTCTACTGAGAGGAAAAATCACTGTATTTCTTATATTGTCCATCTGATCTAAATCCAGATGAACTGATCAAATGTCAGTCAAGACAACATATGTCTTGTCCACTTATGTACCTAGAATTGGAGAAGGGGGAAAATGCATAATTGATTCCCTAACAGAATCACACTGTTAGACTGATTATTGAAGCCATGAATGAAACCTGAATGCTTCGTTACTCAAAACTAAATAAATATTTATTGTTCTACAGCCATCACTTGTGATAAAAACAGGTTTGGAGCTGAGATTTGAGTTTAAATGTATATTCAACCATGTCAGAAATATGTACAGTTTGAATGCAGGTGTATTTTTAACATCAGGCGGCAGTTGGAAAGCAGCACAGCAAATGATTGAGGAACCAACAAGATAAACAGCTGCCAAAACATGTTGCCCATTATGATATCAATATTCCAATGTAGTAATAGGATTTGGAATTAAAATCATGTTTGCTTTCATTGAAGACCTGGAATAACAATGAGGAGACTGTAATACTGTGTTGTCCATCTCTCCAGAGTAGCATGTGTGGTATTCAGTACACAGAGGCAAAAACAGAAGAAATGTAATGATCCAAAACTATCATGTTTAACATGTATATTGTATTTATAAAAGAGAGGAACAAGGCTAAAGAAGATTCCTTATATAGGGAATAAATTAACAAGCTAATAATTATCCCTCAGAGGAGAAAGACATAATTTTATACAGAATGAGCTGAAGCTTTTTTTTTTTTTTTTTGTTTTCTCACTAAAGCACTTAATTTTGAGCACATAAAACATACTTCACTTTCTATGTGTTAATGTACTAAGCTTTGTGATGAGAATACTATATATGTTTTATGACACGGAGTTAGGGTCCAGATGAAAACTTTAAGATTTACATTTTTATCCTGCATTGACCTTTTGGCTTCACTCCTTAATAAAGCAAGGCATGGTAAAGAAAGAGATTATTATGAGGTGGCTGGGTCCCCAGGGCGTTATGAGGTACCACACACAGTTAAGCCATCTCAAGACAACCATGTTCTCTAGAGTTACTTTATTGCTATTATAAAAAATCTTTATTATGGGGAAAAATATGTATTTTTATGCTAGAAGAAGATGAAGATGACAGTTTAGAATGTTGAACGGTAGTTTCAGCTGAGCTTTGTGCCCACAGAGACTGTAAAACATCAAAGACTGGGCGGCCTTTGATTGGCTCCTTTGTATCTTAAAGGGGTAGATTAATCTTTGTAAAATTCATAGTTGGAACATTGTACCATTAACTGGCACTTTCCAGTTATCAAGATACTTTATGAAACTGAAAAAGTCCTATTACACTTGCTAAAAAGGCAACTTTGGGGGTGTGGCTTTCATGAAACCATTTCATCTCTGGAGTATTAGACCCTTTCCACTGTGCCCTATGCTTGATAAAGCCCCAGGATGTGGATCTTCTGATAACATCCATCAGTTTCTACTCTGTTAATTATATGCCATCTAAGGACCCAATCATATAGCATACTGAGGTTCCTCAATTTTCTCTCTTTTTCGGTTGAAATTGAGAGCGTATTTAAGCCCTTATGGGACTAGGCCTTAGTTCCTCATTTTTTAAACCACAACTCTATTTCTCAAGCATCATGTCTTCTTTTTAACTTCTGCGATAAATATGCGATGCACACAGAGGAGCTGGAATCTTATTGGCACATGAGGGGACTGAATATACAATGTTCCTGTCACTTTTAAGCCTCCTGCAGTATTCCTCACATTGAAGCTTTTGTGTATCTATCCTCTGCACTGCTGCTAATGACCAATGGGTTTCAGAAAATATAAGTGTCTTTACAGAGTTTATAAGGTAGTCCTACTTCAAAAAGCTATTCCAGGAGCACAGCGATTACTCTAAGGGAGTTAGGCTCATGAATTGCTCTTTGTAGTAAAACAGTATGAAAGCACCACAGACCAAAGAAAGATACAGAACAGACATATGTCTTTAAGACTAGGGATGACCTACTTGACAACACATTGATTTATGCCCACCACTGTTCTGAGGCTGGGTTAGAGATATTTGATTTACAGTGGATAGATTGCCTCCTGTTAAATAAAGTCCTGGGTCATTGTTCATAAACCTGGACTGCATATAGCAATCTCAGTGCATTGTTAAAATACTGTAATGAAGTTCAGAGTGCCTTAATAAGCCCTGCAGTTCAAAGATTAATAGTTAAAAGGATAAAACCCTTTGTGCAAACACCTAACAAGCTTCTTAAGCCAATGACAATTAGCCCTGCAAAGTACTGAAGCTGTCTGTCAGGAAGCTCAAACAAAAGTGGCATGATTTGGTCAAAAAGAGCACTGGTTGCCCCATCCCCACTCGTGGTGTGATAATGGATTAGCCCTCAGAGACAGTGCTTGGCTGTCCCCCAGAATAGCAACTCTGCTTGCCAAGGTCAAACATCACGACTAATAGACAGGAAGGGTCCTGAGGAAGAATAAGACATCTAAAAATGAAAACCAGGGGAACAAAATCTCCTTCTAATTTTTCAGACAATCCAGGATGCTGATGACACCTTCCAGGTGAGCCCAGGTGCTGGGAGAGGTGACAGTGCTGCGGTAGGTGGCACTGTTCCACTCCTCCAGCCACGACAGCGGGAAGTGCCATCTTTGGGATGAGACATAAAACTGAGGCCTTGACCAGTTGCAGTTATTAAAGGTCCCATTGCACTTTCCACAAGATTAACTGTGTTAACCTCAGTGTCCTGGCTGATTGCATTCTGTCTTCCTAAATTCCCTCTGTAGTTTCAACTGGACAAGTTAATCTGCACTTCCTGTTTTAGGCGGCCGTGCAACTATTGCTGTGCTTGGACACGCAGCCACTGCACTTCATCCCGGGGTGACCCTGCTCCAGTGATGACCAGTACAGATGGACCAGACCGTGTATGGCTGCACTGGTACCCCAAGGAGGGTTGAAGAGGACAGCACAGTTGTAACCCTGTGTTTCCAACCTAATAGTGTGGCATGGAGAGGGAATGCACTCTTCAAAACAGACCAATGGTTGCAACACCAGAAAGTGGTCATTTGATGGGATGTCATGCCGAGCCATGTGAGTAATCCCATCTGTCCAAGCACAATGCCTTATGGACCATACCCTGGAGTAGGTGATTGTGGCTGCCATCTCATTGCAGGCTTCCCTCTTGGCCAAACTCAGTCCTACATTTTTAGCTCTGGACTGGAGAGGCAGAGCAAGACCATGCTGCAATTTTAGTGTGGTTCTATATAAAACCCACTGGGGCTCAATTCTGAAATTCTCTTCTCATGCAAGTGGCCCTTTATGAAGCAGACAGGACTGAAGCTTCACATGAACTGCACAGTACCTTACAAGGACAAATTGCAGGAAGGTGACCCACTATGTGAATCAGCCATGGCTCGTACATAGCTTCCACTGTTCTTACAGTTTCGAGGTTTGGTAGCTAGCCTCAAGGTTGGAGAAATTACATTCTTCCTACCTTTAATTCTTCCTGCTGTTTCAGTTGGATACTTCCGTTGTCACTTCATATCCCAAACTATTGTGTTTTATTGCTGGAAAATGTGTGTTTCGTTTCAGCGACTGGGGATTACACACACATGCCATTGAAGGTAATGCAAGGACATTACGTGAATGCAAGAAATCATTATATTTCTGCTTATCTAGATAAAATAAAAGTGATTATTAACATCTTCATAACTAGATGGGGAGTAATATTCATATTTGAACTCCATAAGAAGCCTGAAATATAGTATGGAAATAACCTGGCTGGGTGATCAGGTGTTTAAAATGAGCCAGGTGTCAAGACAGGAAACCTATAATTATCATGAAATAAAAGCAAGTTTCTGAAAAATAAAGCATATTTTGGTGTCTGCTTTCTACTGTACGACATTTCCACTGAAGATTGTAATCCTTTTTTCTATGTCCTGTTCCCCTTGTACGGAGTGTACCCTTGGGAAGCAGGGCCCAAGAGCCCTTTCTAGAACGGGACAGGATATTACAGCTTGGTTTGTGCACCAGCATCCTTAATATTTCCTTCCTTTCAGAAGCAAATAGAGCGTACCCTTATCTGAATGCTAATTTCCTAGTTAAAACCCTCCCTTGCTGACAAGGGACTGAAAGAGTTTTAAATCACAGATGTAGAGTATCAAATGCAATAATGCTCTTGCAATAGTGCATTGAAGCCTCAATTAATTAACCCTTGGGCTAAGTAGGCAGGTACATGGTGGTGGCCACAGGCGGTGGATGGATGAGATTTAAATGGGCATCTCATTTCCTCAGCACGGAACATGCCGTTTGGTTCAGAAAGGAGTCATTTTACACACTCGCCTCATTTGCGCTCAGCTTTAATCCCTTTAATTCCACCTGAGATCCAGGCAAGAATGGGAAAAGAGAGTGAGGTGCAAAAGGCTACAGAGCTGGGCTTTGTTTACATATGTTTCCCCAGGGATACCCCCCCCAGCAGAACCAGGGCTTCTGGCCTTTTTATCGGGCTGTGGGGATCCAAAGCAGTTGTCATATGGAAATGGCTACAGAGAGATTAAGGGGAGCTCTTCACTGCAATCCATCCCATTTAGAACCTGAAAAGTAAGGAGTGGGAAGAGGAGGCTGAGAAAAGGGGCTGCAGCTTACCCCAGTGCATGTCAGGATGCAGCGGAGACTCAGTGGCAGAGGGTCAATTCGCAGGGGCTATGGCTGTTTGGGCCTCCCATGACACCACGATGACAGCTGCCGCGTTCCCTTCAATGTTCCATATGCACGCATGTTCACATATGATGTAAATCATGTTCCATGGGTGATATAATTCTCTAACATCCCTTTGGATAGCTTTTACCTATATAACATAAACCTTCCCTGCTGAGAAAGGGGACATGATTCTGCCACATATCAAGGGTAACAGACCAATGCTGTAAAAAGATACCCCAATGATTTTTTTTTAATTACTTGCAGGCTTTTGATCAGGCTGTGCTTTGCTTCTCTTTTGTGCTCAATTTTTCTCCTAATCCAGGGATCTGCTAGCAGGAGCCAAAATTTTAAGCAAATGTTGCAGAATATTTATGGATAATGAATTTTAAATTTAATATAGTTATTGCACAGGAAATCTGATATCTCAGCACTGTGCTCTTTCGATCAAGGATATGCAGACAATTGTGTGACCTATAAAATTAATTAAGCCAGGTAGAATTTAAAATATCAGATACTTGCAAGAAGCTTCACCTGAACAAGACTGGGAATTGTTCACAGAAATTATCCAGTGAATGGCTGAGAATAATGAACTTATTAAAAAAAAAAAAAAAAAAAAAGTCAGAATCTCTCCCTTACCAGCCACTGAGAATAAAAACACAAAATGTATCGTATTATTCATTGCAGTTACATCATGTGCCCAGCTGTGCTAGAACAACCATATAGAAGGAAGTGCTACTTATCCAAAACTGTGTAAATAAGGTTTGAGAGAGGGTACTGGTTCTGAGGAGATTCAGTCTGCATTACACTTGTATGAAATACTCCTTCCTCAACGTGTGTTTGCTCCCACCATGCATAGCAGTGCTGCGAGGATCAAGAAGGATTTTCCTGATGGGACTGCATGGATAGTATGTGGGTATTTCTCCGTACCTCGCTCTGTGACAGCCCCATTTGTGCACAGCCAGAGGCCTCTGCAGATAAACTCACTCATCAGTGTGTACAAAATGGGAAGATTCCCCACACCCTCTTTTCCCCTCTCCCCGCGCTGCTGGCAGCTGAGGCAAGGCACATTCATCACACCTGTGGGCCTCTTCCATTTTGTGCAACATGCAGAGACGTCACCCGGTTCCAGTGCCACAGGATGATGAGCTGCCAGGGGCGCCTATCAGGGCCTCTGCCCCCCCATCCCACCTGCCACCCCCACTGGGCCACAGAACTCTCCATCTCATTTCCCTCCACACGATTTACCATCTGTGAGCTCGTCTTTAACCTAATAAAAATCATCTCGCTTTTGACTAACAAGAAAAGGAAACAGTGCTCATTGTGGGGTTTGGGGAAAATGGCCTCGCTAATCTGCAGGATGAGAATGGAGTGATTTATAGGTGGATTTAACTGTGGGCCATGATTAGGGGGCTGGTAGTAAGTGCATTAGATGTCTAAGTGTGGCAATAGAGTAAATAGGCGTTTTATTTATCGCAGTGCCAGGGGCCTCTTAGCGGAAGAGCGCTTCTCCAAATTGAAATATAGCAGAGTTTACACTCCTGATTAGGGCTTCAAGCGCAGAGCCCAAGGCTATCAGCGAGCAGAAACAACGCTCGCTGACACCTAATTGTCACTGGATTAATGTGCAAACAGGGACAGCAAACAGCAACAACAAATAACCCGGTGTCAGAGCTGCTGGTGGCAGTGTCCACTAAGTGACTGGGGGCCAAATTGAAGTTTATATCTCAGAATCCACCGAGATCAATGCATCAGCCAAGTAGACAGGGCTGGAAATACTTTGCTGTTGTATGTATTTACATACAGTACAGGTGTGGAGCTAGCTATAAAAATAGAAAAAAGAAAAAGGATTTGGTTTTGTACCAGGTGTGAACTGTATGTGCAGTGTGTGTTGCACTGCCAGGTACCAGCAGAGGCTCCCCATCCAGAAATCTACATCCTTTTTTGAATGCCCTCAGACTCCTGAAAATAAATTCTTTATGAAGATGCCCAGTGTGTGTGTGACTGTGTCTGTAATAAAAGAGGCCAGGCTTGTAACAAAAAGTAATGTATTTTATTAGACCAGCTGATACTGCATGAGGAAAGAAGGGCAAGCATCTGAGCTCAGAAACCCTTCCATATGTAGTAAAATACATAATCCATATGTGTGAATTCATTTGCCTCAGAACAATCAACTGTTTCATCCTTTGAATTATTAAAGGAGGTGTGTATTCCCATTATTACATGAGGTTCACAAATATGCCCATTGTTAGCATGTATATCGTGTGAAGCTACATACCATATGTCTGTAAACTAAGTACGGACAATATTGCTCAATTTATTTCCTCTATGCTTCATAGTCATTCAGGTAATTTATGTGAATAAGGTCTTTTGCTCTATGATCTTGTGACTTTCACTGGCATCTCCATATAAAATTTTATAACCCTGTTTGTGAATCAAATCATTCCCACAACAACTGATTCAATCTGGGTCACCACCTGTCCAGCTTTGGACCAGAGGAAGCAGTTTGAGCATTTGAGCTCTCTTTTTTATCACTTCTGAATCTGGTTTGGCTTGCTTGCTCTGAGGCATTTCTACTCAAGTTCTCACTACTGCTGATAAATTTTTCAGAGGTAAAACCCCTGTGCTGTGCATTTACAGCAGCCACCCTCTTTTAATATGAGAAATTAACATAGTTTCCTAGGAAAAAAACAAAAGCAACTAGAAATGAGCCTTAAAAAAAGGCTTAGCAAAGGTTAGCAGCCAAGGAGTTCACATGTTCAACCTTTCTTTTTTTTTTTTTTACATAATTAGCTGTTGAAGGAGGAAAAGTCACAAATACGTGATTTATGTCTCTCAATGTATTTCTAAAGTTCTTAAGTTTTATTGACCATGAAAGTTGGTCTTTCCCTATGTTAAGAACTGAAGAAGCTATAGAGCTAGCTAGTAGCTCAATGGTGCAAAGTCTTATGATTTAATCTTGACATTTGCAATTTTTTGCTGTAAAATATTACTTTCTTTATTTCAGGACTTTAGTGTAAAACCTCGTAATTTCCTTTAAGCTCCATTTGATTGTCAATTGCACAACTCCCTCCAAAGCTTAAAGCTTATGATTTTCATATACATATGATTTATTTCTTTTGTACCACAATATAATGTAATGTACTTTGGTGAAAATTCTGCTTATTTTTCCTGCATCCTGATCTTTCGTGCCTCGTAGCTAGGATTTTTTTGGTGTGTGACAGTACTTGGGTATGTGAGCTTTGAACTTTCTGTAGATTAGTTTAGAAATGTTTCAGATATCCATCCCTAGGATTGAACCAGCTGCTTATCTGACCTACTGTGCTTAATGATTTCCAGGAAGAGGTGGTCTTGTTATTGACGTATTTGGAGAAGGAATGGGATCAATTTTCAATATTAAAACCAGTCTAATAGCTATTTACTCCCGATTTATTTCAGAGATTCAAAGCTGCACAAGGCTAGGGAGAAAACGTTTACACTGCAAAATTGCAAATATTTCTGGTTTTCTCTTAGGTCATCTAGAGTCAGAAACTCATAAAACTGAGTTTGCAACAGGGAAGTCCCAAGTTCATTTTACTAACAATATGCCTGATGAATTCAGTGTATTTTTAATCCAAGTGTAAAACTCTAAGGACATCCAAGGTGCTGACTAGAGCATGAAAATTTAAATTAATGCTCTGCCAGAATGACAGTACTTAAACAACCAAAATATCACCCACAGGCATTAGGCTTTGTGAAAAGTTCATAATCTATATACTGTTATTGTAAAGATTGTGATTTCATGCAGAAAATAATTCACAAATCAAAATTAACATCACTCCCAATAGATGACCAAAATCTTTAAATATGCATTTTACATTTTGCTGTTTCAAAAAGCTATACAACTCTGTAATATCTAATTGCTACAGATATATATCACAAAATTGACATACTGTTCAATATATCAGCAAAGACTCATAAATCAAGGAATATTTTTTCTTAACTGTATGTAATGTTGATATTTTATATTTCAGTTACATAAAATCTGCCAGTTAATATCCTTCAGCCATATAGATCCACGTATGTACGTTCATAGCCAATAGGTTATTTGAAATGGCTGGAAGACCCTCGTTTATACAGACAGTTGCAAAATGGGGCCTGTTTCCTTACTTGGGCAAAATGCCCACTGTAGAGAACAGGAATTCTGCCTGAACAAGGGCTGCACAATTAGGAGCAAAACATGCCAGTCAGAATGTTTTGCACCAAGGAGCTTAAATAGCTTTGCTCAAAAGAAAATGCCCACATCTCTCCACAATCCTGAGTAGGACATTAGATGTGAAAAATTAGAGCCCTTCCTGTGGAAGGAATAAAAAAATAATAATACTGTAGGCTGCTTTGCACTGGTAACAAGCTAAATCCAGTAGTGAAGGACCTCACTGCGTCATCCTGTCTGCTGGTGAAGCCCGCTGCCAGGCTCCGCAAAGGCATCGGGCTCCCAGCCAGCACAGCCAACTGCAGGACTGGGGCCTGAATCTATTGCTCACTAGCAGAGCTGACTGCAGAATTAAAGCTTTCAACCACAATTTTCAAGTTGATAACACATGGACACAGCAATCCCACCCACGTGATAGAAATTGCAGCATTCAAGCAGTAGATTGTAGGCTCCTCTGGGCAAAGACTTTTCATTTTGTTTGTTTGTTTATAAATCATCCAAGTGCATCTATCATGCTGTGTGGATGATAATAATAAAGAGATGCTCATGACTCCCAGTACAGACACAGCAAGGAAAACGCTGGGAAGTTTTGGGAGGAATGAGAAAAAGAGAGAAGACAATAAATTGCATTTAGTTCACTGAACTGTGGAGGAAGAAAAGACAATAAAACCCTGGCTTTAACAAACCTTTGTTGAGACACTGATTGCTCTGTAACAGACATAGTTGAGCCACAGAAACATTTGCTCATTAACCAGTCATGAATTTTTGTCACACATCAAATACTAGTAATGAAACAAAATTAAAATAATGGTTTGCTTTTTAGCCCAAATATATGAGGGGTGTTAATGCGCCTATGCAAACATTTTAAACATCACATTTAAATATGTGTTTGGACTAATATGAGTTGGGGGTTGGTTTAAATTATGAAAGGTTTCAAGAATATCTAATTTTAATGAAAAAGGGAGACTGGTGTGTAAAAAGCACAAGAAAAAAACAGCCTCTGAAGTACTGTAGGGCTGCCAAATTGCTCTGCCAAAACTCCCATTATAGAAAGGTGGGCTGAAGCCGGAACACAGGCTTGGCCCTATTGTACATTTGTACACAGCAAAGTGCTGTGGCATAAATCAATGCCTCAGCAGAGAAGAGTTTCATTTCAGTGAATCATCTTTTTTATTAATCTTTGTTTTCTGGTTTTTGATCACTAGTCTGATAACTGTAAATTGCAACCATTTTCTTTACTCACAAAAGCAATGCTGCTGCAGTTAGAAGGGTTAATAGTATGGGTTAATGAAGCAGAATTTACCAGTGAGGTTCAACATCCATTAAAGAAATGTGAGAAATCTATCAATTTAATTACTGCATCCTGTAAAGTGCCCTGATGTCTTGTGCTGCTTCAACATGATGGGATGAATCAACCAATCAACCAGTCCATGGCCACCAGCAAGGGGAGGTCTTGGTCCCACTCTGTTTCTCTTTCCCCTCGCCTCCAGCTCCCAGCCAAGAACTTCTGCCACTAGCCATGCACACTAGCAGTTCGTAGGCTCCTCTGAGACCTGATTCAGCTTGCCAACCTGGCAGAAAACTAATGTGGTTAAAAACGGATGATTTTCTGCTGGGTGAATGAGCTGAAAGAAAAGGAGGGAGGTTCTGATGAACAAAGAAGATGGCGCAGGTCAGGTGGAGGGACCATGTGGCTGAGAGAGAGAGAAGCAGAGGGAGAGAAGAAAGGACTAGCAGGGAGAGGAGTCATGATCTGCCTCTTTGGGAATCAACAAGCCATGAGATAGGCACAGACACTCCTTCAACTGCATCTCTGGGTTGTGATTTTGTTGTATGAAGTGTCTGATGACAGCACCAACTTGAAGCATTTTTGCCCTTTGACCACCAACACAAATGCAAAGTTACTACCAATAGTACTAGCATTCACAATAGGGCACAAGTCCAGTAAAACCATTGGATTAAAGGTAAGTGCATCTAGTGGAATAATAATTGCGCTGAACCTGAAGTTGACAAGTGAAAATAAATCAAAGTTCAGAAATCACCCTGAACTTTGGTAATGCCAACCACAGTGGGGCAATTTTGCCTCAAAGTGGTATCAGCATCTGAGAATCCCCAGTTCAGATGAATGGGTTGTTCCGTAGAAACAGCTGATTTTCGTCTTAAACTATCCCATGTGATGTCTCAAACAATTCACCTCTGTGTTCTCTTCTGGATAGGAGAGCAGTAGGTACCTGGGAAGACCACGTCCCACTACTGAGAGACCAGAGAAATTCTGATAAGGGCAATCTCTAGCTCTTCTCTAAATGCATATGAGGTCTCCAGTGTCTGCTTTTATCTATGACCATTACCAAATCGCTGGGTATATTTGCAGCAAGACAGGGACTTCAAATGGCAACAAAAACATTCAGCGTTCTAACTACTAGCATAATAGTCCTAATGATCTGAACTTGGGTTTGCTTTTTAGCTTTAGAAACGCTTATTTTATTTCCAGGAAAATGGACTTCATATGCAGAAGAGAAATGGCTGTTTTAGTGTATTCTGAGTTTGGAAGAGGCTGCTTGTTTGCTTTTTAACTGTTTTTTCACTTCCTTTGAAAAAACATCTAGAACAAAATGAGCTATTAGTATAGCATCTGTAAAGGTCAAAATATAAGCTTTCCAGTGGCAGCAGTGGATAGGATGCTACATAAAGTAACAATATATGGATGTAAATAGACTGGCTGATATGAGCACATACAAAAATATATATCAAAAATGAATGGGAAACACACCAGGTTTTGTGTATACACAGATAGAGCAAGGTAAAATTAGAAAAGGCAGTGCCTAGCAGTGATAATGTGCTGTGAGTCAACATGTTTTGTGCAACTATTTGTAACTCTCCTAACCCAGACAGAGGTCTTGCTTGGAGGTCCCAGCCTAGTCAAGGCTGCTCAAATCAAGGTGGAAATTGTCCTCTGTGACTTGTAGTCTCTGGGTCCCCTCATAAAAGGAGAGAAACTGTGATCATCTATGTTTTATATTGGCTAGGTGTAGCCCTCCTAAAGAGAGTGTGGAAGTCCCAACAACACACCTCTGGAAAGTTCCTACCATAGGGAAGATGTGCATCTTGGAAAAATTAAATTAACCCCATAATAATGTATAATGGAAAAATTAAATTAACCCCATAATAATGTGTAAATCTGTACAACACAGCCTTTTAAAATATTCCTAACTCTCAGAAGACTTAATCAATGTTATACATTTACAGAATCACTCAAGAGTGTTGATATGAAGAAAAAACCCGTGCTTCTGTCCCTGTAAAATGTTAACAATATCAAGACAAGCTGCATGTCCAGAATACCTGTGAAATTACATATCTTCTGCCAAGGTTGATGAAATTATGATGCCTACATGTCAGTTTTTTCTGTTTAAAGGAAAATCTATGGTCAAGTATGCCTTGAAGTTCTTCAGGTTCATTAACAAGGTCAAAATCAATGTTATTTTACTGTTTGGAATCATTTTTGGCGGAACAATGAAAAGAAACCATAGTAGAAGTAGTCTTAATATAATCATTTTCTTTTCATTGTTCTTTATGGGAAAATAATTTGGCCCGAAATTTAGTGGTCCCATCAGGGAGGTGATATCTTTAAAAAGGTGGTCTGAAGGACAGGTTTTACTGTACTTTAATAGGCTTATAGATTAATATAAATCTTAATATTCATAATCTGTACTATTCCTTTTCTCAATATCTCGTCCATCTATACATCTATTTGTAATGTGTGTTTCAAACACAAGTTAAACTTGATTTTATTGAAAGTACTGATAGTGCTATAGGGATAATCATTTCTGAAAAAGTCAGGAGGTCGAACATATAGTCAGTTTTCTCTTGAAAACAATTTCATTAAAAAAAATCAATTACTGGTACCTTGTAGCTGAATACTCCCTGAATATTTTGAAACATCTGATTGCCTGAAATAAAAGGTATCAATTAAACAATGAGTATTATTACAACAAAATGCACAATTATCAGCCCAATTTGTATTCCTATGCAAGGGTAAAAACCTGGAGCAATTCCATGTAATTCAGTGTCAAAACCACCAGTCTGTTTCTACTAGAGATATTCTGGGTTTGCAAAATTAATAGAATCATTTCAATTTGCAGGCCAGGAATGCAGCATTGTAAGCGTCCCATTACCGATAATCATGTAAGCAGTGAGTAAGCCCACTTTTCGTAGCATGCTTTTGCAGATGACAAGATACTAGAAGGCATACCAGAATGATATCTAATCGCTTGAAATATTTGTCCCCAAGGACACCTACAATATTTATTCTAGGTGCAGTGCTTTTAAATGGGAGGTTGTTGTCATTTGTTGTTGTTGTCATTAGCTTTTATGTAAGCTGTACATAGGAAAATTTACAAGTGTCTGCTAATGCCTCTTTGTATTAACAGAGAACAGCAATAAGCAAATGTTGGTCCTGTGAAGTGATGAGCATTACTTTATAATACCCAGCCATTATCTACTAACTGAAAAATTAGTTGAACTTTGGTAAATTGCATGCACAGGCCAGTACTTATCTACTTTCTGCTGATTAGAGCATGAAATATTTTCATGATTTGAATTGCTTTTACAGAAATCAGGACAGAGCATGTCAAATATCTATGGTACATGAAAAAGCAATGCCTGCTTCATGAAAGACACTAGACTAAATCCTGTTTGTATTTAGTGCAAACTGTGATAACAAGCAGTATTATCATACAGGTACAGCCCAGTTCAGAATGTACCCACAAAGTCTGCTTATATTTTTTCCCATCACCTCTTAGCTGTGAAGCAGGAAGTGATTAATGTACTACTTACTGGCTCTTACCTAGCTGTTGGTCTGTTTAGACTTCCTTGGAAGAACAGGAAGCTGAGCAGGAAACCACTGCACACATTCTACCATGAATACCAAAATGAATTTTGTAACTAATTGGCAAGACAGCCCAGATTTTGTCTGCCAGCTATTAGATAGCTGATCTTGGACTGGATTATCACGGAAAGCAAAAAAAAAAAAGGAATGAATACTGAGAAGCATTAGCAGAACTTTGCAGTCAAGCTGACCATCTGGAGTAATGGACAGTATTGGCTGTCTTCCATTCGAGGGAATCATTCAAAGCCATGACGGGCAGTGGCCACTAGGGAAAGAGAAGGAGAGAAAGCTAGTCATTCTTTTATATTTGTATGAAGTATTAGTGAAGATTTATTAAAACACTCGTCTTATTCCTACAATTAACAGTTATGGTTATTAAGATCTTTAGCTACCGTTGATAAAGATACTGCTTGCTATATTTCAAAATGGTTTACCATATTATATCAAGTGCAACCTCCTTATCATGGGATTTCAAAGTTGGACCAAAAGAAGAATGGTAATATTACTGGTCTTTCCATGGTACACAGAAAGAACAGGAGGTTTTGCTAAATTTCAATAATCAAAACAAAACCTGGTTCATCCTTTAGTTGTATGAACTTATATGTATAATAGCACCATTTTATGTATAATCCCTTGTCCTTTTCTATTAGAAGAGTTTACTAATGCATACGCACTTCGTGTGAAGGCTGAAAAGAATTCAGTTGCTTGTTTTTCTATGATAGTCGTTCACAGAATGGATTACAGAACAATTCAGGTGTCAACAGCCAATATAAAATATGACCAGCAAATCATACTCTAATCCTATGCAGTGATGTTAAAATATAACGGTCTCATTTTGATATTTTAAGAGAAGAATAAACAACACACATATTTATGACAGAATTGCATTAATAATTTATTCGACGGTATTTCTTTATGAGTACATTTCCTTTGTTTTCAGTTACAGAAAAATGAAGCAGTGATAAATAAGAAGGGGACATTGAAAAAGCTTATGGCTTATGACCACTTTCTGGTATTTGTTAAACATTTGCCCAAATCTCGAAGTGCATCTTCTCTCCTAAAACACATCCAAGGAGACAAAGGATTAAAATAATTTTCTAAATAATGTACTTTAAAAAGCCAAAGTTTGTAACTCACACATACTGGTAACAAATACTACTGAAATATTACTTGACAAGCAGAAAAGCACAGTTTTAAGGATGAATAGAATGCTTTATAATAGCTTTTATCCCCAACAATTCCTTTTCATGCATAATAAACACACTACACACACATCCAAACCACACAAGTGCCATGCCAAGTTCTGCCATTGTTTATGTCTCACAGCCTCAGAGGAGTAAATGAAGTTGCAAGGCTGTACAGAACTTGTTTCTTTATGTTTGCAACCTCATTTTATAAATTTAACTATTTACCCATATATGCTGGGTAGGAATCTTTAGTCAGTTATTTGGGCAACAATTAAAAATATCATTTGGACCATGTTTTAAATAAAGCAGATTTTTTTCCAGGGCTACTGATTGTTGAATGTTGCTAGGTGGGGGAAAACTGACATATCCATCTTTTCTGTTCCAAAACCAAACCCAGCATTTGCTAATAATAGCGTCAGAAGCAAAATTCAGCTCCACAGTACAGGATGGTAGGCTTCCCAAAGGTAGGCTGACTATTTCTATACGCTTGCTTGTTGTTCCACCCATACAAGCTGTTGCACAATCAGATGTATTCAGTGGAAAATGGGCTAGCTTATTGAGCTTTGCAGAAATAATTTGCCATTTGCTGACACTCTCTGGATCTATGTATATACAGCAGTGGGAACCTGGAGTTTTTGTTAAGTTTTGCAGCAGTCTGTTCTCAGCCGTTGCAGCCTTCCTCATCTCTCTGAGTTCAGAATGTACCGTTAGCCGCTTCAAAGATACTCATTTTAAAAGGTTAACAAACGAGAAGCTAAACCAACCATACAAATAACAGCCAAAAGAACAGTTTCCAAACTGTGTTGCTGTAGTGCCATTTCCAATTTAATATTCAGACAGAGTAAAGCTAAAGGCCACCAAACCAGGTGGATGAAATAGTTCTGCATTTTATGACTCATTCTTAAATGAAATCTCTTAAATATTGCTAATGAAGCCAGTTATCATATACAGACCTGTAATGCGCCCTTTCTAAGCTGGTTCAGTTACATTTCCCTGTCTAGCAATTTACCCCAGGCCCCTATTAAATGAATTATCACGGCTCCTAAATCATCTCTGCAGGGGTTTCCGCTAATCCCATCAAGACACTTACACTCCCTTTCTTCCCTCCTAGTGACATAATGAATTATTATTTCATGGGGAGCTGTTAAAGAGGCCCCTTTGGAAGAGTTTAATGTGCAGTGCGGGGAAGGGGAGGGAATTGCCAGCCAAGGAAGCTGTGGTAGGTACTGCAGCCTTGAACTGCCCAGCCGCCTGCAGGGAGACAAAGGGCACCAATGCCACAGGCTCCACACATCCTCTGCAGCTGGCCCCTATGGTTCCCCTGGCCCCGGGGCTGGCAGCAGGACTTGCTACCCCTGAAAATATACCCTGCCCTCTGCTTACCCTCACCATCATGAAAAGCAAAGGTAGAGGGAATATAAATGTTTTCCTTAACCGGAGGAAACACCCTGCTCACAAACCACTTGCTGAATCCATTAGGCTAATTTATTAAACACAATTTGCCTTGTGTGGCTGAACTGAGTAATGATAAAAAACATAAATAAGGAGAAAGCAACAACACTGAGCTATGGGCTCTGTGGCCCTGTGCCCTGTTACAATGCCCCTGACTAGCAGAGACCATACCCACGTTCCCTTCCCTCCATCCTTCCTGCTACTACCAGAGAGGGGTACAGGGTCACCTGGGGAGAGGACACGATTGAATCAAGCTCATTCTCCCCTTCTGTATGTACCCAGCTCTAAGGGTGATAATTAATAATTATAAAAGGAGGAGAGCACTAAGCAGTGGTAGAATTTTTTGCCAGAAGAAGAACTGCACATTGAAACAAGGATTTCCCTCAGGTAGGATAATTTTCAGGCCCCTTTATTTTCTAATCAGTTTTCTGCAGATGTTCTTCTGACCAGCACTTTGTTTCATCCATGTGAAGAGGCATAAGGCAAGTTGATAGTGAAACACACCTAGGGCAAGACTTTCATGCCATGGAAATCGTTACCTTTCCCATGACATCAACTGAGCACAGCAGGTATAGATGACCTCAGAGCTGAGGTCATCCTGAGACTGGTGGGATGAGGACAATATTCACAGGGCTGCAAATGAGATTTAATGCAGATCCATAAGGGCTACTGAGAGAAGAGCTCTAAAACAAGTCCTGGCATGCAGGTCAGGCATATTTTACCTTCCCTCTTCATTAACTTTGTGTGTAAGATGCAGCAGCAGAGTTATCACCTGTAGCATGTTTGCCTGAAAAGCAGGGGCAGAGCACACTCAGATGAGATGTCTCAGCTCCTATCTGCCTCTGTAGTCTGATGAAGAGTATCAGATCACAGCCCTGCAAAAGAAGGACTTACTGTCATTTTGCAATAGCTTGTTCAAACCTCTTACAATAGATTTGGTCAAAAAATGGTAAAATGCATGAGAAGAATTCTATGAAAGATCTGTCTGGTGTAGTTTACTCTCCAGCAGTGGCCAGATGTACCTGCTTATGGAAAGAATAAAGTCAAGTATTGTGATCACTCTTCTCTTTGGCAATCAGCCATTAAGGAACTTCGAGCTATGATGGAACAACGTATTTCTTCATCTTTGGTAGCTCTACCTGTCATGTCTAGTCCACCTTTGAATATAAGTATACTTGGAGCTTTTCCAACAGCTTTTTGCAGGATATGTTCATGCTCTGTGAAAAGGCATTGTTTTATACCTACTGCCTGATCTTCCTGTTGCTTGACCCTAGTTGTTATTTTGTATTCGTCATCAGCTCTTGATTTTACCTGTCTTCAACATCTCCTCCCCAACTGTCTCTTTTCCAAGCTGAAATCTCTTTGTTTGGAAGCCGTTCCATGTCTACGACCACCTCCTTTGTCCTCGTTGGTACTTGAGGCTCTTGAAAACATGCACTTGAACTGGAATTGTAGAAATTAAAAAGCAAGTATAAAGACAGAATCGAGTCATGGTCCTTTGAGGAGCTCCCTATATTAAGCACAAACAGATGAGTGTAATACAATGAAGTAGGTGTGGGGGCTGTATGATTTTATCTGTGCAATATAGAAGTTCTGGTTTTGATTAATAATATCTCCAAGAAGAAGGAAGAGCTATAGGTGCCACTCTCAGTCTGTAGACTAATCTGCACTCCTCGATGACTCCTCCATTCCCAAGTTACTACAGAATGCCCTAACCCTGAAAGAAAACATACGGCTCCCTCACAAAGCTTAGAAATGAAGGATGGATTTGTGTAATACATAGAAGAAATTATTAGGGATCTCATGAGTTCCAGCTGGTAAGAGACACAGGGAAGGGCAATGAACAGTGTTTTCTATGTAATTTTTAGTTGAATAACTATGTATGCCCTTTTGAAATTGTTATGCTCTGTCTGGTAAAACCAGAGGTGCATGAAACACTACATTTCTAATTTACCATCCATTTCTGTTTTCAAGGATTTCCATTTCCTTAGATGGTTTGAATCTCCATTCTAGAAAGTAATAATAATGTCAAAATAAAATTCAACTGTAACCCCAAATTTTAGACTGCCAAAATCAGCTTTCAGCCTTGGAAATTTTAGCTTGTCTATGATCAAAACTTAATGGTGTGAGTTTTCTATTCAAAACCACATTTTTGTCTCAGGTTTAATGTTTGTGACATCCATAAATTTGGTCTTGTGACAAAATTCTCGAAGTAGTGATATTTAATATTATTTCATTTGAAATCTAGAAAGATTTTCATCCATCAGGCCAAATGCATCCTGCTGTATGCTTAATTTGAAAATGGACAACTAACCACTGCAGAGATAGCTGTAATCTGCCCCTGTTGACAGCAGAATTTTTGCAGAACAAAGGCCTTACTTTAAAAACTATGGGACTAGCAAAACGACCGTACTTGTAGATATGCAATTAGAGCATTAAATAATTAATTAAATTATAAACATTCAAGTCTGGGGTCTGCTTGGTATTTTAAAATGAATAAATCAATTTACCATTGACATCTGATTATCCTAATTAACTTTTGTGAGAGGAATACATTTTAGGCACTTGCATTTTGAAATGGATGACATGCATATTTGCAAACTGCATCGCCTTAGTGCTGCCATGTCTGTATCAGCAGGAACATCTTAAAATAAACTTTAAAGCCCTTCTGCCGCTAGGAGATTTGAAAGACCAATTACTTACTAAACTTTCAGAAGCTTGCAAATGTGACTAGAAGCATATCCAGAAAGTGATGAGCTTCTTTTGATAATTTAAACAGCTCATTATCATTACAATTTTCAAACCAACAGAAAAAATATGAGTCTTACTTTTCATTTTCTGCAGTCATTTCTTTGTCTTCAGTCTGGAATAATAGGTATGATTTTATTATCATCATCATTATTGTTACTAAATTCAGTTATTCCAAATAGAGAAACTGCCCAGCTGATGATGAAAAACATGATTTTGCTTAGGGCTGGGAAAAAAATTGACTTTTATCATCTCACTTTAGCTGGAATCCTGATTCTTTTCTATTTTGGAAGCAAAGGTTATTGTTGCAGTCTCTAGATGGGTAGGACTCCAGAAAACAAAAACTCCGACAGTGGTTTGTTTCTCTAATACATATTTTCAGTTCTAATTAAGTGTGGCACTATGACGTGATATAATATGTGACTAGTTAAAAATATTTGTCTTGTTTTCCCAGTGAATTGTTCGAGACCTCTGCCCCATACTGATCCTACAGCACAAAGTGTGTAACCACAATTCTACAGGATGTATAGTGTCCAGGTAAGCTTGTGAATGGAACTTTGCCTTTCTTTTTTTGCATATGAAATGTAAAGTATCTCATGCAGATGAGAAAATTCATAATTCAGAGTCCTGCCACATACTTAAAAGTAAAAGCAGGCCTGGTGGAAGCAAAACCTAGGACATTTCAATGTCCCAGTGATTTATTACTAGAGCAAGTGGAAACATAGCAGACCACAATATCATTTATCATTTAATTACAGACCTCACTGAAACACCTAGTGTCTGACCACACAGACAGTGTGGGACCCTCCTTGTGTATTCCCCCCAAAGAAATGTTGCATGATACTACTATTTGGGAGCATTTAATTGACAGTATTCCTAAGAGTCTGCTCAATCAACTTTAAGTTAACATTAGACTTCCAGCACAATCAAACATCCTGTGCTTCCTTTTCCAAATGGTAACTCACTTTTCTTCTGTAATTGTAACTCTATAGATGGAGTTAGAGGTCAGATCTCATCAGAAATTCTATTTTCCTTCATAGGACTTATTGGTTAATCTAATATTAGACATGTTTGAGAGTCTTGTTTGGTTTTGGGGTTTTTTTAGTAAGTTATTTTCTTTCAATATATACTAAAGTCATGCACAGATATTAATCAGTCCTACTGGAGTTACAAGACACTTAAGGGGGAATAAAATAGCCAATAAGCTGTGTACAAGACTTATGGTTTATTGTCATAGGGTCTCTAATTATCTGTGGATCTCAAAATGTCATGAAAAATATTGAGTAAGACACACAAGGACCCTGAGAGATAAATAATAAGTAAGATGCCCTTTGTTCAGACATGGAAATGAGAGTGTGGTGACTTATTCAAGGTCACTCAAGGAGTCCATAGAAAAGCTGAGATACCAGGAATTGTGACTCCTGATAAATACCCTGCTCAACCCAAAATCTTCCCCTGGAAAATATTTGTCAAGACTGGTGACAATTGAAGGAATCCACTGCATATGCTGATGGGTAGAATATTCTGGGTTGTAAAGGTTAAAAGACTAACTAGCTGGAAGTTCTTTCAGCTGGTATTAAACTGCAAAAGATTAAATCAAAGGTGAAGTGAAGCTAGGTGTAGATAGAGCTGTAGATAGAGGAATACCTTGGAATCTTCCTTGGACACTCCTGATTGGTATTCAGCTTTAATGTTGTTAATATTTTTCCAGTTATACTAAGTATTTATCTGAGAGAGGTTGATAGCCATATTGGATTCTTTTTTCCACTAGAGATAAGCTGTGATTTAATATTTATGTATTTTTAAACATAATTTCCCCTCTGCCTTCCAGTCTCCAATCAGAATTACCACTTCTTAGACTGAAAATTATTTTTGCATTAATTTGTGAATTACATTCTTTAATACTCCCAGGAAATCTTAATTTGCACTGTATCCTAAAGCTCTTACTTATTGGGTGCAACTCAGTGGGATTTTGAGCTGAATAAATTGCACACAATTGGGAATTTAATGTTTATATTTTCCTCAAAATAAAAACCACCTTCCCTCTCTACAGAATCCTTTCAAGGAGTTTGAGTTCACCCTCATTCAGCCTTAGAGCAGAGATGATTTATTAGCAAATCCTGCCTGTTGAGGGCAGCTACAACATCACACTAATTCTAAACAGACAGTTTTAGAGCAAACCAAAGCTATATTATTTGATGATTCTTATACGAGCCTGTATCTTTAGCAGGTTTCTCTCATCTTGTGCATTAAGACAAAGGAGATCTAATCTTGTAGCCATGCTGGAGTGTCAGAACCAAACTCAAAGGTAATTTTAGAAAAGTTGGTCAGTGATCAGCCTGCTGCTTTTCAATCCTGTCCCCTTTCTAAGCCCCAGACACATGTTCCCACCACTTCTTGATGGTAATCAGTAGTGATCATTTCATCTGGTGAATTGGATCAACTATGACCCAATTGACCATCATCATTCAGAACACTGAATGTTAACCAGATTAGAGAATTGGTTTCACTCTTTGTGTGTTCCCATTTTAAATAACACTGGAACAATGTTCTCAGTAAGGCAGGACAGCCCCTTTTTGATGGAAGAGTGGCCTGAGATGGACTCAATCCAACTACGAAGTTTCACCTCACAGCTTGATAACATAGGCTGAATACTAGGAACTGAAACAGTACCAATCAAAAAAACATAAAATTTTTTAAAAACAAGTTTTTTATGATATGCAACCTACACCCACAGAGATGATGATGTGGGTGTTTATGGTCACATTCAGTCATTTCTGACACCCTGCTTTTTTGATTTTCTCTTCCAGCTTTTATACCTGAGAAGATTTCAGTGCCTACTCCTACTCTGCTGTTGTAAGGCAGTAGTCTTTCATCATCAACAGGAATTTTTTTGTTTACCGATTGTATTTTTTTAAAGCAAATAAGCTGTTTTTCCACAGAATTTCCCCGAAGCAGTCACATAACCTGTGTGTGCAAAGAAGCAGTCAACAACAGTAGATCCAGACATAACAGGAAAAGGGAAGGGATGATTTTTTGCTGTAGCGTGAGTCTCCAGTGGATATTCACTGCAGCTCTAATTTAAAAACATCCACTCTGATGAAATTCTCATAAAGCTGTTTACACATAAAATTTTACTGTTCTGCATGAAGGTCAAACTCTGGGAAGTCTCTGCTTTGAGGTAGGGTGGAATATCTCTGCAGAAGAAGGTCTCTTCTGAGACACATGCAAACTAGAGTTCACTTTTCCATGAGGTAAGTGTTGAATTTGGGCCATATTTTCAAAATTCTATTAAAAATACTTAGAAAGGCAAGAGACGCACAATGTCGTCATTTTTTAGGTTAGCATTCTCTCTTTAGCTAGAATACAGATTCAGCAAAGGTTAAAGTAAGCTCACACTTAAATATCATGTCCAACTGGGAAATGGGACCCCATAGCATACATTTCCCTTGGACTCATTCATTTACACAAGCTAAACCCTCTTTGCCTCAGTTTCTTTGTGTAGCTCCCATACCCTGCCTTTGCAGTGGTTTGATATCCCTGTGACAAGGGTCTTATATGTGCAAAGTATTATATATCATAGAGGGCTGAGGTTTTATACATGGAGTAACAGCAACTGTGTCTTGAATATCAGAAAACTTTAAACCCACCAACTTTATTATAGCTGTCTGTAACATTTATAACATTCTAAATTTCCTAAAAATCATTGCAAGGTGAATGAAGTGAAATGCATTTAACACCAAACATTAACATCCTTTATTATTCCTGTTTCAAATGTAACCCTCTTTTCTTTACTTTACACAAAACAGCCCTATTTCCAGTTCCATCACTGCTCTGTTAAGTAATTTGCGAAAAGCTAACAAAGTCTGGCTACATCCTCATAGCGACTGTTTAAACCCATTACTTTCTCTTTTAATCAAATCGCTGTTGTGTCAAAATATACAATTCTCGCCATGAATCTCACTGGCTTGTTACAGTTCACCGGCTGACCTTGAAAATGTTTGCTCTCCTAAGCGTCTTCTCTTCGGCCTCCAGCTAAATTGCTCAAGACCAGGCCTGATCATTTTTCTATACACAGAAACTTCTCATTAACATAAACAGAGCAGCAAGCTTAACAGCAACAAACAAAAATCGCAGTAGAAAAAGAAAATTTGGGGGAACCCTTGGGTGCATAATGTTTAGGGCCCTGTGTATAGAAAGTGACATTTTTTACATTCACATCTTAGATTTTCTATGGGAGCAACCCCCCATCCCAAAAAATAATGTACCGTCTCTGTAGCTCCTTTACTCCTTTTTATTTCTTTCCTAGTTTATCTTCCCTTTAGAAAATATTTTAAGGCATTGAAGGGCCAAGAAGGGACAGCATAATAAAATGCAAAAGACTTTCACTCATTAGCATCAAAGATTTGTACAGATCTTAAATGAGGAGTTAAGTGCCAGAGGCTATTTTCATTGTTTAATGTATTAAAGTAAATAAAAATGTATCTAAGATGTGGACACACAATTAGTTTTGAGTTATTTATCTGGAGTTTGTATGGTTTAGAAAAACTCCATCTTCTTGGCTGATCCTGTCCTAATGCATTTAACTTCAGCCATCAGCTATGATTAAACACCTGCTGTTGTGGGGAAACAAAGCACACTAATCCAATATGTATTTCTGACATCTTAAATATCACCCAGTCCCCTGACATCAGGCACAGCTTTTCAGCGGGATGGAATTCCAGAGCATATTTTTCTAATTTATGGATGGACAATAAATCAAAATTAAGCCTTGGGCAATGAAATATACATCAGTGCAGAATGAACTGACTGCAAACTAGGGCACAGAACAGCAGCGGGGAGAGGGGTGCATTAATGGAGTCCTGAGCTGCAACACTGATGTGAAAATTAAGGAAGTTTGTCTTATATTTTATTATAGAGAACAAAAATTAAAAGATAGCAGAAACCAGATATAAGTTTTATAATCTCCTGAAAGCCCTGCTGTGGTCCTGATGGTTCCATTTTATACCATGTCTGCAAAAGGGATTGTTTAGTGGCTTTGCCTCTATTGAAAGCCATTCAGATTCCAAGAGCTTGAAAGTTTAATTGGAATGTTAATTTTATGGGTTTACATTTTGCATTGGGGATGCTGTAAAAGGAATAGGAGGGAAAGTGGAAGAAACCAAAAGAAAAGGAGGCAGGGACAAGAGAAGGAGGAATAGAAAAGAAAGGGAGAAAGAGGGGGAAAGGACAAAGAAGGAATTGGGAAAAACCAAAACTCAGAGGGCAAGTGAGAAAGGGGTATAGGTATAATCTGAAGTGAAAACCTGAAGCTAATATATACCCTGTATAACTCATCCTAATTAGCACTACCCTGAGATTCAAAAGGGCTCACTTTTTAATAGGTAATATCTTGGCTGCTACTGCGAACAACCGAGAGTTTTGATTTCATTCAAATGCAACAGTGGCTTTATTCCTTAAGCTTGATAAATAGCACTGACTTCCTCTTGTATGAAGAGTAAGGTATTGTACTTTAATTTAGTATCTCTTGTGAGGGGAGAGGAATAGTATTAAGCATCAGGAATGGAAAGTCTGAAAGACTGCAAACTGGTTTTGTGAACCTAAACTATTAGCCTTAGAGATTCACAAAATCTTCATCTTTACTAGGTTCAACCAACCCAAGTCTGAATTACCTTGAAAGTTGTGTTTAGATGAACCTTTTTTAATGTTGCAGTGCTTAATTATCCTAAATCAACATAAGTGGTTTAGTTTATGTTATACCAAGGTCTTCCAGAGTGCAACCCAATGCCACCTAAATCCTAAAGGGAACTTTCTTCATCTGACATCTTCTGAATGTGTTACACGGTAAATGAATTTCTCTGTGTGGTCCCCAGCCTATTGTCCAACCCATTAAGGGACCCTCAATGAGCATGACAATGAGAACACCTGTTGTATCGTTTCTGAGGATGTGAGGGGTCCCACTGGGTTCAGAGAAACTACTTTCGCTTAAAGCTAATCGGTACAAGTGTTTTGCTGGATATGCTGTCCCTGGTCACACCCGCTCCCTTAAGAATACAGCAAGTGGGATTTGCAAAACACTTAAATCAGGGCTGCACTGAAATAAGTGCAAAATACTTGCTGCTCAGATACATTTCTAAGGTGTGATTAATTTGCCTTTGTGAAGCACTGGAGGACCTTGACCTGAAAGGAAGCTAGCATGCAGCAAAGTGACGGTTATTATTATTGCTCTCCTGTGGAAAAGGTGGAAGATCTTGGAAGAGTTGGAAGTCTCTTGCTCTCCTGTGTTGCAATATGCCAAAGAACTGTCCAAATGCAGAAATTAACCTGATAGGACCTTCTTCATCCTTACTTATGTAAACCTACAACTGAAGTAGCACTTTTAGAGATTTTTATGCAAATTGAGATTGTCACATATGTTCAAAGCCCTTTCTTTATCACATCTTGAGCTGTAATGATATTTTATTTTTTTTTTCCCCAGAAATAAGTGTCTGTGCATGGTTTTTATTTTAGGATAAATTATTGGTTTGGGGTTTGGTTTGGTTTTGTTTTGTTCTTTTCTTCATTTCTTCATTCGCTTTTGTAGGTCCTGAATGCATTTAAGGGGTAAAGCAATGTATGGTCTATGAGTCTATGAAGTATTTAGGACTCATTTAAGGGAAAAAAAAAAAAAAAAAAAAAGGCAAGGCAATAGAGCAAGGGCAATAAAACACCAGCTATGCTTTAAAAATAACTAAACAATCTGATTCCCTTTCCAGCAGCACCCAGATGATGATAGAATATGACTGTTCAAACACTGTTGTACTCTTATGCTTTGGTTTTGTATCTTGTATTGAACATCACTCTGTGATGACTCATCAGTGTTGGGGCTATAACACATCTTTGCTACCTCCAGCAAATAAAAATCATGTGTCAAATAATGCATAATACATACTAATAGCAATACTAACAACAAACCAAAGAAAACTTTCTACATCAACCCAGAGGGTTTATTGTTGCCTTTATGGATGAACGAGAGGAGACATGAATATAGTTAAATCTTATGATTGCCAGCTAATATCTCCAGAATTTTCTTCTAAGAGTCTGATGCCACCCGCATTAAAGAGAATATCATCAACAAGAATCAAATCTGCTTCCAACTATTGTTTGTGCCTTTCCTCTTCTCCTTTTCTTTATTGATTAAAAAAAAAGAAGTTCTGACAGCTAGATTTCATCAGCACACCACAATAGTATTGGTCTACCAGTGGAGAGGATATACCATCTGCCTACCTGTTCGTCCACAGAAAACATCTATAGTAGCTTCAGCAATGCGTTCTACCTGTGAAGGACTAGGCTCCACCAAATCTGCCTACCTTTGCACTCTCTTTATCATAAAGTGACAATTCCACCTGCCAGAGATGTCAACTAAGAAGGAAGAAAATAAAAAATCAGAACTGCGAGCTGAAACACTGGTTTCTTCAGGATAGTCACACCTAGAACATCGTCAGAGTTGCTTTTACAACACATACTGAGTAAGTTTTACAGAAGAAAGGCTTGCTACTACATAGCCATTGTGCTGCTTCTTCTGAAGCCCTCAGAGAGAAAACCTGTGGCTGTGGAGGTGAAGCAGAACTTGGTAGGTTGTTCCGCAGGTTCTTTGAGTTGCTTTGCTCTGATTTAAAGGCTAATGCCTACAAAATTAGATGTTGAATAACCTTTTGGTGTTTTTTTGAATGGTATGTGGTTGAGCAGGAAAATGAATGGAAAATTGGATTAGGTTGTTCCTGCCTATTTCACATTCTCCTACTGACCTAGTCTTGAGATAAGTTAACTACCTCTTCAAATTTATGGTTCCCCAGCCATCTTCCCTAGGTGCAATACTGCCAAGCCTTCTTTAAAAGCACAACAAATAACACTTAATTCCTCAGTCTCTGTGAACTTAGTTTCTTCTGACTAAATTGCAAGAATGTTCTTAGGCTGTTTAAAATTAAGTGGACATTTTAATGAAGTGACTTTACATAAAGCGTTAAACAAGAACTATTCCAAAGTTTCTTTTTTTTTTTATTTTAATATTTCAAGAAAGATTGTCATCTTAGGGAAAAAATGGCCAAAGCAAATGAGCAAGTTGTTGGCTATAACAGGAGGTCTATAGGTGCTGGGCTACGTCCTGATCTTTGTGAAACTGGTAAAAATCTGTATAATCTGCATTTATTTTAATAACAAAGCCACTGTTGAAAAAAACTGAAGGTGGTAATTTATTGCAGTTATATTTTAGCAACTGTATTTCAAAGTGTTAGTTTAGTATGTTATACAGAAATAAATACCAGTACTGGATATTGTAAAAGTGCTTTCCTGCACTGGTGGTCAACTTGTGCCATCTCTTTTCATGGCCAGAGAAGAGCAGTCAAAGCAGCAAAAGGTATAACAAAGTGGTTGGACACCAGGAAGGGAGTTTGACAAGGCTGTCACATCTGTTCAATATTTATAGTGAAATAAAATTGTGTATTGCTGTTGATGGTTGCCATAGTGGTATTAACATTGGCAGAAGGAGATGTTGTAATCTCAAGTATGCTGATGACATCCTTATTGCTGAGTCTGTGGTTTCTAGCACTAGTAATGCAAGTGGCTGAAGCTAGTGTGAGCTCAGACACTGTGGATGACAGTTGACAGCAGCATTACTGAATGGAAATGAACAGGTCGAGCAAGTAAAGAAGTTCTGTTCCTTAAACCTGACAGGAAAATGGAGTTTGCCACATTCTCCCAGCAAGTTAGGGGATTAAAAAAAAAAATAATAAATAAATAAAATTCAATGGCCTATTAAGTGTGCAAAATAATCTGCTTGAAATTATAGCATGCACCTACTGTGCACACACAGAAACCTTGAACATCTGCTCATTAGCATGAAACTTGGCAATGTCAAACAGAATGGTGCAAGAGCTAAGCTCTTCTTGAGGCCATTCACCAGTGACCTACCAACTTCAGATGAAGGATATCAATCTTCAGGAGAGCCTGGGTTCTTCTGCTGGTACTCTAAATACTCGTGAAGCCAAATTTTGCTTGCAATTTCTCTCTCTTTTATGAATACCAAATCAAAATAAACAGAGACTGAAGGACCAGGCTTTAACCAGAGTAGATAAAGACCAACATGCACAAATGCAGCTACTGTCAAACCACGTTGTCTGTAGTGATGATGACAATCTCAGCCTGAGGAGAGAGTGACAACTGATTGAAGGGAGGTAGGGTCTACTTCCCAAATCTCTGTTTCCTTCAGAATTACTTGTTCTGTATGTCTGCATTTTCTGACAGGCAGATTGTAAGGGAAGAAACTGAGATTCATCAGGGCAAATAGAAACTTGCAGGTGTACAGAAAAAATTCCAGTGCAGTACATTGAAAATATACTTACCGATGAGTTTTTGTGGTTGAAAATTACTTGTGAAGCATTTTATTTCAGTACAGTTTCTTCATATTTTTGGACAAAACACATAGTTCATGTATTTATTTATATTATAGAATCAAAAAAGCCCATTCATGCTGCTTTGTACAACATGCTGTACAAATGGGCAATGCCAGCTTATAATCATAGCAACAGTATGACGGAAAGTGTATCTTTGTATACGTATGTGTTCATATACAGAAAAGAAAAAAGAAAGAAGTGAGAGAATAAGTGAGAGAATAGCAGATTTTATTCTGCGCTCTCATAAAGGGAAAGATTAAATGTGTTTAAAGCTAGGTTTCCTTTGCATCAATCTAGTTAATTTAGAATTTCTTGAGACATTTCAAAAAAAGGTTTATGCTTGTCTTGTGCTCATGGGTGACTTTCTCCGACTTATTTCACCATTATCACAGGAATTGTTCATAATTTTCTTCTTCACTTTTCCTATACTAGAATTGAGGCTACGGTTTGCCAAAAGGTATTGTGCATGTGGTCTCTCAGTGATGCAGTTTAAAATAACATGGTACAAGATCTAGAGTTGAACTCAGTAGGCAAGCAAAATTTGCTTGGTGTTACATGATATTATTCATTCTGTGTTCTTAAAAAGATGCTATGTGATTGCCATAGGATTACTAATTATACTAGATACTTGTCAATGAGCCAACACTATTCTTGTGTATCTCAGGAAACAGCTGCACTGAAGACCCCGTTGCAAAGTTTTAGTGTAGGCTGATTAGCTCCAGTTTAGCCTGAAGTCCACGGTGGAAATATTAAGAAATATTAATTCATTGTACCAAATTCCTACAAATTCGCCTTTTTCTAGAGAACTTCCAAAATCATCTTTTAAAACCTTCATGAATTGGTCAGAGTAAGCTCCATATTTTGTATAGCTTTACTGTATGTTTCTGACTTACATGTATTGGTGGTTTAGATTTATAGACAGATTTGAAGGGAAAAAGGTGTTCAAGCACATGGCAAAGTAGAGGAGATCAAGTCTAATACTACTTGAATCACTAAAAGTAGTTCTGTCCTACTACTAATAAATTAAATTAGAAATTTAGCTCATGTTTAACAGGGAGCAGATTTGGGGTTAGTATCCTAGTTCTACGGCAATATTTGTATGATTGCAGTGAAATCAGTAAAAGTGTATTTTAAAACATCAAGGGAAGTAATTTTATGTGCAAGGAGTAATGAATTTATAAAATTAAATGGACTTGAACTAAGAAGGAAGAGATGAATTGCTTTGAGGTTTAGTTGCAAATGTCTTTTTAGATAAAAAAATAAAGAATACTTTAAGATTTGTAGTAATTTGTTACATTTGGTGATGTATTGAAGATTTATTATATTTTCACTGAAGTAAGACAAAATGACCCCCTCAGTATGGGTTGGAATAGAGAAAATGAAAAGGAAATAATTGATTCTTCATAAGTAGACAAATGAGTGTGTTCATATTTTGTGTGTTCATTACTTACAGCATTTACACATTTATGAATAAGTATGGCAGATCTGTTCACATGCATTGATTAGCTGCATGTTCACTCAGTAACTCTTTCTGTCATACTCACCTATATTGTACTTTTATCTGTAGCATAAATTGTTAACATTCTCTCCACTGGGGAGTGAGTTTAGGGTCTGTGATAACACCATAAGCAGGTAACTTCTGTGTGTGCACAGAAGAAAGATGGAATGAAGAGTGGTATCCACCCTACTGCTTCACTCTTCTTCTCTCTGAAATTGCCATTCTCCCTTTTGCTGTTAATTGTTCTGATGACCTATGAAAAGCCAAATAGTTAATTGAATTTTGCCTCACCTCCTGGACTGCAAATGTGCACAATGCGCAACAGACCACAGATGAGCTGTTGCTTACTCTCATGTGTCTTTACTCACGCGGGTAAACCTTTCCCATGTGAGGATTTTCTAATATTTTAACTGTTTACCCAGTTAGTGGGTTTTCACATGACTCAGCTGTAAGCCTCTAATGGGAGTTCATATTTTTTGACTTTACATCCCCATCAATTCCTGTGATGTAAAAAGTGTTGTAAAGTTACAGAGTTTCAGTATTTGCCAGGCTGCTCCTTGTCCTGAAGACAAGCCAGAGGAGAGGGTGACCCCAGCATTATTGCCAGCAGCACTGTCCCAGCATCTTCAAGCACAGCTGAGCTGTTCAGGAATTTTTGACAGGGTGAGGCTTCGTGTCAGCTCTGCTATCCTGCCAGGAGCAGCTGGAGACACGGCTGGATGACAAGAACCTGAGGTCCACTCAGGGGCCAGGGCCACAGCATAGGTCTGAGGTCCATGCAACAAGAGCAGCCAGTAAGTCAGTACAGCAGGAGTCAGAGCTGGACACAGACATAGCTATGGCATAGCTCAAGTAGGATCTAAGCACCCAGGTCTGAGCTTTAGTGGAGCTCTCTGGCCCCCTGGGCATACACTGTATGGGTCAGGCATACACTGTATGGGTCAAAGTCCCAGAGGAAGATGGCTAGATTAACTAAAACCTACAGGGGCACTCAAGGTCCCGATGACATTGTCACCTAGGCATGTGCACTAAAAAAAAAAAAAGCAGGGTCTTTTTCAGATTCTGCTGGAAAAAAGCTCACCTTGCTGCAGATGGTGTTTTGGGAACATTTTTTGTTTGTTTTTTTATAGAAAAGGAAATTTGTGCTGCAAAGAACTGTTTATGGATACACTGCCTAGATATATGTACTCTGTTAAACTGAGATTATTATAGAAAATGGTGAAATTTTGCTATGGATCAAGTCTGCGAATAACAGCAGAAGCATTTGTGTGCATACTGATGATACTCAAACAGATAGCATTTCCTTCCCTCTATCTGTTCTTACTGCACTCTGAGCCAAGCTAATTGCAAGCCTCCCAGTGCCTGAGCATTGAGTGAGCCTTAAGGAGACTGCTGCTCTTTGCATATCATATCTAAAGACATTTATATTGGAAGGATCTGTAGAATTATGTTTTTGTATCAGACCTTGATTTAGTACTACCATCATTTTTCCTGAAGAGAACAATTTTATTCTTTCACAATCAAAGTCATCAGTTTAAGTTCATCTAAAAAAACAGACATTAGCATATTCATTACCAGAGTGATTTAACTGTATCTTTGAGCACTGTAGTAAATTAGATTCATATATCAAGGATTTTACTCTCCTACTTAGCAACATTTGTAGTTGCAAAACCAGGCTTTCCTCATCAATGGCTACAGTAGGTCCAAGGAACTTTTTAGTTTTACAGTTTTTTTTAAAAAAGAGCATTTTTAATTTTTATGCTGTTATAGTGCCTTTTAGTAGAATCCCTGAAAATAATAGTATCCTTGTGTTCTGCATAAATGGAGAACAGTCAACAGTCACCACACCACAGCATGTGAAATACAACAAAGGCAGACATTGAATAATTGCACTACATAATATACTGGTTTTGTAAGATGCAGTGGTTTAGAATATTCCTGTCACAAGGTGAGGTTCTTTCTCCTGCAGGGAACTCCTGACTTGCTGCAATCTATTCTACGGTTGTACTCCACCCCTCCTTCTCCCTCAGAGTACATAACTGTCTCTTACAGAGGACTGGCCTAGGCCAGTGACTTGAAGATCCATTTTCAGGAAGAACTTCTGCTTAATTTTTGAAGTATCTAATTGATTTTGATACAAGCTGTATGTTTCAATCCCCTGGACTACTCTGATAATCTCAGCTGCATAAATGGCGCTGCTGATACAATCTTCTGCTGAATCAGAACATAATGGAAATCCATGCATGTTGTTAGGAAAAAGTTCTGTCTGTAGAAGAGTGTAAAGCCAAGTCTTGCTAGCTCACATGCATCATTTCCACAGGCAGAAAGGAAGGGAAGCTTTATTTGTTGTGAAGAGTGGGTTAAAGCATCTGGGTGTCAGCTCCAAAGTCCTAAAAACTGTAACATTTATATTTACTTGTTGTCTGCAACTTCTTCTGGGCAATGGTAGTCACTGGGAGCATGAATGGCTAAGAGATATCTTGCCAAAGGAAACAAATGCTGAGCCATGATGCAGCCTTTTCACAACAGGCAGGAATGAGGCGACCCTCAGAAAGCATTTTGTTTTTCTTTTGGGACAAAAGGTGTTATTGTAACTATAAGATATTATTATTAAAATTGAATCCGTTTTATGTCAATGTCACTATATTACTGGAAATCAATATCCACATACTTCAGTAACTTCTGTTTGTGAGTGACAATTTATTAAGGATAAATAAAGAAACGTCCCTTTAGACCATGAGAAGTACAACCTTTAACCTAGCCGAGAATACTGCAGATTTGTTCTTTTTCTTCTCCCTACAATGTGCAAGGAACTGTGAGATTAAAGAAAGTTGGCCCCCAGTAAGAACTATCACATGCTGGAGGAGATGTCTTTTCAAAGCACTTTCTCTGAGGGTAAAAAAATAATCTGTTTAAATATTGCATTGATAACATTTAAAATGATATTTCATCATTCCTCTCCCAAAGAATGATAGCGATACTATAGCAAGTGACAGAAATAACCTTTTAATAAAAGTGAATTTTTATAGTAGGACTGGATGGCTCAGGGTATTAGTAATGGAACATAGAACCTCTCCCTTCTAGCTCATCCTTTCATGTCTGTCCCTGCCTGGAATAGACCCAAAATTATTATCATCAGATGGCTGCTTGGGGGCCCAGATGAAGCGAGTTGGTGGTCTTGGTCCAGTCACTGGCACTAATTGCCATCCTTGCTAACAGTCTTGTTAGACAGGGGTGGAAGCAGTTCTGCTTTAATGAACTAATATACAGGTTTTCTATTATCCCCTACATTCAAACACTCAGATGCTTTACAGATATTAGTCATATTGTCCTCACAACACCGCTAGTCAGCAGGGACGTATTTACCCCTGTCTGCAGATGGAGGAGTAGAGGTATAGAGCAGCTGTACTTAGCCATGCAGGAAGTTGGAGACAAAGGTGTGCACTAGGTCCTGCTCTCTCAATTCAACCCTAACTGCAATGCCATGTCCCCAGCTCATCTGAGCAATAGCAGTGGTTCTACCAAGCGAGAGCTGATGCACAGAAAATGGACACTGCAGCCTACTTTTCCCCATATAATGTTTGCTCACTACATATTTCTAAGCATTTGTACTAGTGCATGGTGCTGCTGCAGAGAGAAGTTGCAGAGGCCTATGTTATTACAGGAGACGTGTTTCAAATAACATGAAGAACAAACTTGCTCACTTTTAAGAACAATAGACCCACACCGTGTATTTCTGTGAATCAGATGGTTTGTGACTGATGAGGCTTTTTTCCCTGTTTGGCATAATAAGCAATTTACTTCCTCACTGATACGGTTATTGTCACAGCTTTTGCACTAGTGTTTGATAGCATTGATTAGTTTGTGCTATGCTAATTTTTAGCACAAGGAGGGAATTGATTTACTTCAAGCTTAGTATATTTTAGCACTGAAGTGGAAATAATTCCATTGAAAATATGGAAAATGAGCAGTCACCTTAACAATTGAATAAATGACTTGACATTTGTGGGGCTAAAGTATTCGATAGATAAGAAGATTTTCATATTAAAAATAAATCATTGGCCTACCTATTATTTAGCTGGGCTTGGAATCATGAATAAAGGGTCTCCCACAGAAAGAGAGAGAAGAATATTGATTGTGTCTCTGTATTAAAAAAAAAATTAAATAGGTGGCATTTCCTAGTTCCTTGCGGGAAAAAGTCAGCGCATTTAGGTTATGGTCAGAATAACTCCATAATTTCTAAAGCAGCTTTTTTATAAAGAGGTCGTAGATGATTTTGTGTGTCTTTTGAAGATACTAGGTACAAATTCTCTAACAGGAATTCCTTGTTATGAATTATTCACAATTCTGAAGTGCGCTCCATATTCAACTATGTTAGAAGGAACAAAGCATATTCTGCATCAAAGAACTTCCACAAGGCTAGAGGGAAATAGCGGAAGAGTGCAATCTGTCTAGGGAAAGAAAAAAGGTTACAACAATAAAATTCCTAGCAAAGGCTGCTGTTATGTCTAGTGGAACAAAACATGCTGTGAAATAAATATTACATTACCATTCTTATAAAATGGAGCACACAAAATATCCTAAAAGCATCTGAAGAAGGTTGCCTTTCCAGTACAATTTTGTTCCACTTTTTACAATTGCTTTGCTGCTTAATACCATTGTCTGCAGGGACCTACCAGGAGTGAGGTTGTTGCCTGGCTCCAATTTATCCAATCACAACATCACAGAATAAAATGAAACAGAGATGAGGACCATGATTCTAGTCTCAGTTCCATCCACTGCATTAAGTCATACACTCTGAAACAGACATCATGTCTCCTCTTTTGTGACCAGGAGGGGATGGGACTATGTGTGTGATCCTAACTTCCACAGTATGCAGTAAAAGCCCTCTGATTTGAAGGAACAGTTGGCATTTATAATTGAATCTAAGGTCAATGACAACTTTCTCATGAGCAGAGAGAGTGCTTCTGGTATATGTTTTACTCTGAAGAATCAGTCCCCAAGTTTTTCAGATTGGGTACCCAAAACTACTTCATGCCTTTTTTAATCTGTGGCATGTTTCTTATATATAACATGCAAATCAGCACACTTCCTCACCTCGCAGGGTTTTGTGAAGATAAATTCATCTGTATTTGCAAATCCCAAAGAAAATACTGTAGGAGCATTGTATAAGAAGCTCAGAAGGAAATTAATAATAGTGTATTCAGTACTGGGTTTGAATGGTTTATAGTAAATAATGTAAGAAGTCACAGACTGAATGATGAGAGTAAAAGAAATAATGAACAGCCATGAATTCAGCACATTGAATAAGACCTCTTCCTGTGGAAATAAGTATGTTATGTTGTAATTAATATCTGTCATAATGTATTCCTATAAAAGAGACTGAATCTACAGAGGAATCCTTTGTAGCTTTTTCAGTCATGATCATATGGCCTGAACATGCTTTTGATGAATGGAGTTTGGACCTGGAAATGGGAAGTTTCCTGATTTTTTACACATCATAATAAGGGCAAAAACAAGAACACAGAACAACTGCTAATAAAAACCCAGCTCTTTCCTGAATAGTTAGAAAAAGATATGCTGCAGCTTTAAGTTTCTTTTCAAGTCTTTCTTGGTGTAACAACAGTAGTTAAAACCTAAGATGTCTGCTGTATTTCACCTTTTGCTACAGCAGGACATGTCCATACAGCACGTTCCAAGCCCAGGCTCTCCCAGTGCTGCAGCACCCAAAGTACCTCTGCAGCACCCTTTCCTATAATGCAGCTGCCCCACATACAAGCTCCCCAAAGCGAGCAAGACAGCTGTGTCTTGTCTGTGAGCTCAGAGTCCTGTGAAGTTTTACCCATCATAATCTTAAGTCTCATTAACCTATCTGAGTACAGGTATACGAAATACCTTCCTGTTGATGTCACAGTAGTCAAAAGTAAAACCAGGGGAGAGGTCTGTGCTTCTCAGAGGTCTAAATATTCAGCTTCATGGAGAGTGTTGAGGTCCCATTCTAGTCAGTTTATGGTTTGTAGTCTTGGGGAAAGGGAAGAGAAAATGCCACTTCTCTCACTGAGAAGTACAGAATAACAGAGGTACTGAGTTACCTCTGCTCAATTAGCTGGTTGAATTTCCTGTGTTCCTGTTGTAGTCAGAGATGACATAGTAACAGAAGCTTATGTCCCTGAACTGTGATTTAAATAGCAGTCTGGTGGGGTTTTCTTCAGATGGTCTTGTTTTAGCACAGTGTTGAAAACAAGATCATGATGTCTTCAGTTTTGGACATGGACATTTCTTTAACTAAATGTTAATCCTGGAATGTCATTGCAGCTGCCTGATAATTTCCTCTGAAAGGAAAAAAAATCTCATGCAGACAGTCAAGCTGGATTGTCTGTAGTTGCAGGTTGCTTCCAGAACAGATGGAATGCATTACTAGTTTCTGGGCAAAAATTTCTGGAGTAGAAACAAAGGGTAAAACAGTTGTGGGGTTTGTCTAGTATTGTCTGCTTGTGGTTTTTGCTGTTTTCCTCTGTTCCTTGTTCCACCATCTCTTCCACTCTTCCCCTCAAGGTCCATTTGCTGATATAAGAGGTAGAGTAAATTCTCCACAAGAAATGCAGGAATAATTTCATTTGACATGCAAAATGGACTGATTTTCAGAAAGTGCTGAACATCTACCCTTTTAAATTTGGGCTCCTTCCAGATGTTAAGTACCCAGAATTACAGTAGCTTTGAAAAATTACTCTTAAAATACTCGTATCGTTAGGGCTATGGCAAATGAGTAATCCAACTGCAATTTTTTAGACATTGGACATAAACTAATACAAATGTAGTAAAGTGTCTTCAAAATGCAGATAAATCACGGTGCAATATGCTATATGTCTGCTCTCAGATATGTGAGAACATGTTGTAGTTTATCCTGTCAAATTTGGTAATGCTCATATCAAAGGATGTCCAGTTGGTTCTTTTGCATGATAAATCCGTAAATTTATAAGAAGATATGAGTCAATGTAAGCCTGCCCTAAGAATATGAACGGTAACATCATTACATGTAGGGAAAAGTAGTTGAAATTAAGATGTGGTACACAGTCATACCTAACATAAAGAAAATAAAGAACATGTATCACAATCAGCCCATAACAGGGACAGATACAATATAAAGCAAAAAAATTTTTTTTACATTTGTTGCTATGTTTTCTTGACTGCCACTTGGAAGAGAAACTGTAAAACACATTTTGAATCAAAGGAACTGAGTACTAAAGTTGAATTGGATACCAGTTCATGCCTTCACCAGGACAGAAAGGGTACTGGAATACTGTACACATCTTCAGACACCTGTCAAATGGATATGTAGTAAAAGGCAAAGTACAGCATAGGACAATAAGAATCACATGTTTCTTAACTATCGAAAGAGGATTTCTGGCAAAAAAAAGGAACACGTTAATGTATATACATTTCTTGGGGGACCAATTTTTTTAGAACTGTTTGAATTAGACTTGAAGAAGACGCAATCCCAGCCTGAGAGTCTTTGAAGGACCTGGTGTTACATGGAGAGCAAATGATATGCCTTGACTAATAAAGCTCTAATTCAAACAGCTGTAGAACTGCAGAACAACTGTAACAACATCTAAAGAGGTAATAAAAAGTTGCTGCATTGAGTTTTGACTTTTCTGTGTTAGCCCATTTGTTGTATTTTTTATATCTTTACTTCTTCAGAAATCACATGTTGAGTAAAGTGATCTGCCTTAACCAGAGTACAGTTAGTTTTAGGTGAGGAGAAAGGGCTGTATGAAGCCACTGATAATCCAGAGAAGAGGATACTTTGATAGTAAGAGGTGATTACTCACCTCCTGCTCTCTGAGTAGGCCAATCATTAAAAAAAAAAGTTTTCACATTTTAGTTTCACTGGTTACAGACCTAATGCCCCTCTCTTGGGTCACATAATGAGAATTAGAGGCATATTTCTTACTGCAGTGTTGAGAGACCATTTTCTGGCAGCTAATTAATGCTCCGTCCTTACCTAGACTCAAAGGAATTTCAGTCTTATTACTTAAAGATTTTTTTTTTAATGAGGGAAGCCTTTTTTCAGAGGCAAGTTATATCCCTGGTATTTTAGATACTATTACTTCTTCTAGCAGCATTTCAGATTTTCTTAGAATCCAAAATAGCCTGTTTTTTATGTAAAACATTCTTAATCTCATTTATGAGCCTCTGTGGTTCCTCTAACTCCTTAGATTCAAAATATACAGCAATATAATTTTATACATTTGGGGTTTTTGTTGGTTGGGTTGTTGGTTTTTTTTTAAATCACTTCTGTTTAAGCAGTAGCAGGGCAGTTGATGTAAAAAAAAAAAAAAAGAGGAAAAAGGGAAAAATCTGAATAGCAGTGGAGAGTCTGATTTAGCTGAGTTTGAGAATAAGGTAAAGCTGGATAAGACTCTGTGTGACCCTTTATATAGAATTCAAGTGACAATAGGAGGACCTGGAAGAAGGATAATCTCTAACTTCAGCTGAATTGGTTTTGTTTAAACTGTATAGTTTTGGTTTCACCTTAGAGTAAAAATAGTTGCTATCTCTTTGTATTTGCTTTTTGGGGAAGGGAAGAAAAAGCTATGCCAAGGCATAGTAGTAGAGTACAGAAGCAGTGCAGAGCAGAGATTGCTTCCATATGCTTTATGTATATTTTGGTCTGCTTGTTTAGGAGAACACGCTTACAAAGCCAGAAATGGTAAGCTAGAGACATCTATGTCATTGGAGTGAAAAACACCCATTGAAAGACCTTGAATGTCTTGGAATGGGACAGTGGAGTAACAGGAAGTCTAAGTGCCAAAATTTGAGAAAGGCAGTGTCTCCTGGCCTGGAGAAAGTCCTGAACTCAGCAGGGCCTGAGAGCTCCTGTTTTTTTAGATGTAGGGTGGTCCCAAACCAGCAATAAGCACCATCTTTCCTGTAGGCAAGGTACTGTCAAAGTGTCTCACTGACCTTATACAAGCATGCTTAACTTCTTATTTAAGAAAAATACTGTTTGGCACACCACCCTTATTGTTGCCATTTTCTCAACTAGGGAATTCAACCCTTCAGTGCCTTTTTATGAAGATGAGCACCATCAGCTTCCTCAGATATGACTGCTCTGAGGAGCAGTAATTCCTCAAGCATTTTAATGACTCTACTCTCCTTTCAAGTAACTGATGTCACTTCAGGCTTTGCCCAAGGACAGACCTTGCCATCACTGCAAGACAGCAACTGATAGTCTTCAGTGTTGCCTCAATAGTCTTCAAGGAGTTTTCACCAAATTATTCTTAAGGATCCAGATCCTGTCAAACACCAGCATTTTATCTAAACTTTACTGTAAAATTTTCTAGTCTGATTTCTGCTTTCCAAACCGAAAAACTTTTCTTCTGTACTCTTCCAGCTCATCAGTGTAACAGAATTTATAATAGGCATACCGTGGTTTACGATACTCTTTTTTTCTTTAGATTAATTAAGGAACCTACCTTGTGGTATGTGTCAACATGCCATCTATATGATGCTTGAATCATCTTCTCAGCTACAGGCTATCTGAAGTACTGCACAGCTCCAACTTACTTGTCTTCCCCTACCAGTCACTGTGAAAACAAGCAGCTTCACTGTGAAAACAAGCAGCTTAGGAGCAGCAGATCTCTAAAACTTACACCATTTAGAGGGGAAAAACCTGAGTGAAAACAAATGGTTTATATTTTCAGCCAGAAATAAATAAGGCATGGACTATGGCTTTCTCTCTACGAGTGAGTTTTATTAAAGAGTTTGATCAAGCTCTAGTTTACAAGATATTCAGAACCATATGTATGCATTAATTAAAGGAATGTGGAGGAGGAGGAGGAGATCTGAGAAAATAACAAAGCAGCAGTGTATGCGTGCAATGATTTTTCATTCTGTTTCGCTTCAGCTCTGCCCCTGCAACAGAGGATCTAATCAATCTGCCGGCTATTAAGTTTGTTAATTGATAATGCATACTAATTAGGCTGTGCGCAGTTACTTAAGAGACTTTGCTAAGGTGATTGTAGGCACAAGTCCAAATGGAGTTTAAAGTATTCTGTGTGAGGTTAAAACCCATCAACCAGAATAGATGGATTTTATATTATAACAGAAGGCACAACATACCCGTAAGTATTTAATGTATTGCACTGTTAACCATTGTTACATATCCTAAGTCTACCAAACAATTAAAAATATAAAAACAGCTTCTAAAAAATGTAGCTAAATATCATGCATGTACATATATGTGGGGATAGTAGAGATGGAAGGAAACTGCAATTTGGTCTTGAAATAAATATACATATTAATTCTCACACTTATGTCTAGGAACAATAGTATGTAGCTCTGCCGCAAGGGAGGAGCAAGCATAATGAGAACACAGCCTAATCTAGCTTTATGAACACTTTGACAATAAGCCACATAAAAATTACATGCCTTTCTGCCCCCATTCAATAGGGCAATAAACCAGTAGTAGCAGAGTAACATCAAAAGCATGTCAACTAGCTATTTGTAATATATTGATAAAGTCAGAGCCACTATTTATATAGTTACTATATTATTACAAACCTAAGAGTTTCCTTTTCATTTCTGGTGGCTCCATCTGTGGTACGGTGAGGTGCTTCTGACCTTAAGGAAGTAATTTCTTACATATTAATATTCTTGGTCTTTTTTCCCCTCTTCGTCTTTTCTATGCATCATATAAAATGAAAGTTCTTCACAATATAAATTTGGAGTTGGCAGGCGGTAGTGATGGAGGTAGTGGGCATTTAATTAGTGAATGAATTGTATTCTTATGGTGTGACCATTGGACCTAAAATCCAAGCTGTAGTGCTTTATTTTAACTATATGAAAATGACTGTGTGCCACAATTCAGTATGCAGAGAACTATTTTTAAGCACAGAGTAGTAAGAAACTAAAAGAAAAAAACAGAGAGAAAATTTCATGTCTCACAGTCTGGTTGAAGAAATTTCCTTGCAATGAGATACGTTATGTTGCATGAAGCATTTCTCCAGCAAAGATGTATGTAATCAACAGATATACTTGGAGTGATGGCATGTATGTACTAATAAAAAGGTTTTGGAACCCATAAACTTGTACAAGAGTAAGGGATCATAGTGTACGCTTCTAGTAACTGTTTTGTACAGTTGGTTTTATGTATATATTGTATATTGTAATATAAGTACATATTATGTTGAGAATTTACTTTTTATTTGTTTCATACAAGTCAGTGGCTCGATTTTATACGTAGCAGAGATGTGGAAAGACGTAAGGACACTCATCTAAGTGGCTGAGCAGTGACCCAGAAGGACCATGCATGAAGTAAATGAAAGATAATGTTCACTAGGTTGCAGCAGAAACCTGATGAACTCGGTTTTAAGAAAAGAAAAAAACCCACAACTGTAAATATGTTTTGTGCATTAACCATTATTTTTTTTATGCATTAACAGTGCAGTGTTTGTGCTGAGAGATACAAGCACAACTTCCAACAATCTTTTTTGAAGTTTTCTTCCTCAGAGGGTTCTACAGGAGCTATAATGCCTCCTACCCATTTCAGTGCTTTGCTTAACAGTCTGTAATGAATGAGTAAATAAGACGAGATGAGCTTAAAAGGCAATCAAAGTAGTAGGGAATTGTTGGCATGAAAGAGTGAGTCTCACTAGACTTTTCTATATCTCAAGGAGGATACAAGGGAGATGATGATTTTACAAGAGAGTTTGATAGCAGAACTGTGGAAGTTCTTATGACTCTGACACTAGTGACAATAGGGTCTGCATTTGTCCCAACACAGACACTTTTCTGAGGCACTCCCATTGGAGTTTTGTCACTATAGGGACTCCTGTCCTTGATGGGGAAAGATGGGCACATCCAGAAATCAATTCTGACCACCCCAGATCAGAATTGTCCTCTGGAGGCTTCTGTTATCAACGGGCCTCAGCACATTCCTATGAAGGATGAAGCTCCTAATGCACTGAAAGATGTCTGAGCTGAGTGTCTGAACGAAGGTTCAGTGGATCTGCACTGACCACTTTTGTCTGTTTCCAAAGAGCAAGATGTTTCAGGAGCTGTAGCTTTACCTATCTGTCTACCCATATACAGCATGAAAGAAGTTATACCACTGGCCACTCTTTGTATGGTGACCTCTCACGTCAGCAACAAATGTATGTTCAGAAGCCTACCTTACACCAGCAATAAGCTGATCACTGGTAATTATGAAAGAAGCTAGATGAATAACATTATTGATTGGCTCTGAAGGGGAGCTTAGAGTGAGCTGCAGCACAAGCCCTTATATTTTGTTGTGTGGCTAAAACACTAAGGAGAGCTCTCTTAGCCATTGAACAGTCTACCTTAAGGCTGCCCTCTGAACAAAAAAAAAAGGACAGAGCAGGTTAAATCATGCTACGCCTGTTCAAGAGACCTGTGTGCTGCAGGAATATTGCACCTGCATTATTGAAGAGGGTTCTGCTGTGACGTCTCTCTTTAGTGCACATCAGTGAGATTTTAGCCCATAATGTCAACTAAAATGAAGTGAATAGTAGGAAAAATGTTCCACAAATATTTGCTCAAAGTGGAAAGTGGATTTCAATTAGACTACGTTTGCAATGCTTTCACGTTTGTTTTCCAGGAACACTTGAGTGCTCAAGCTTTATTAGTATGAATAACTCATGAAAAAGTGAATGCAAGCTGAAATATTCACCAAAAGCAGATTTTGAAGAGAAAATTCACTGGAGTAGTGTGTGACTAATTTTGAATAAGAAGTACTTCTGAGAATTTTACAATGTTACTATCTCTTTGTGGGTGGTTTACAAACAGAAATGAAGGTAACATCTGCAGAATAATTTTCAGCAAATAAAATGTTCACTCAGCTCTAATGTAAGAAAACCTCCCAGTGTCACTGTCGTTTCTGTAAGGATAATATTTATTGTTTCTGGTTTCTTATGAGGTGAAATTCTTAGCTTGTCATCTAGGGCATGCTTCATAGAGGTTTAAGCACCTAGGACTCCCATGGACTTAAATAAAATTTGAGATTGCTTGGTACCCACAGGACTCAATCTCTAATCACTAATTCTTGCTAATTTATATTTTCCTGCTGTAGTTATTATAGGTTACACTTTTAGAGAATTGTGCCTCCTCTCCCACTTGTGTCATCTTAGAGATATTTTTTACGATGAGCTGGGTGAAATGTACAGTGTTTAACTATGTTTTTCATGGTGCATGTTTTTGCTTCATGCACTTCATTACTGTATTCTATAGAATTGTATCTAAGATAAAAAAAGCTGAAGGGAATTCAATGGGTTGTGGTGTCATAACTCAGTACGGGTTGGTGTTTTGTTTCAGTGGGACTGCTCAGAGTTTAAGTAATACAAGCAAAAGTGTCATCCTCTGATTTTAATTAGAATGCGAATCTTACAGCGAAGAACAGAGACTTCATAAAGAAGAGCTTTGAAAATAAGTAATATTAATTGTAATCACAGACTATCAGGAATCAAACCGTATCCAAAAATGAGTTATCAAAATGCCTCCCTTCCCATCTTGTCAACTGTTTCCTTTTACTCTTTGGTAAAAAGTAAGGACTCTCTGTCTAATTCCTCCTGTTCTCCTCTTTCAAGACTAGGGAAGGAATGCTACTGCCATCTCCTACTGCTACTTTTGATATACATGGTAAGATAAGGGGCTTCTCTCATCTTCCTGGATATCATGCTCTCCTGGCTATATACAGAGCCAAAAGAATAAGAAAAACAAAACCAAATAATAAAGAGAGAGAAAAATACTCTGTCTTACACTTAATACAATGCACAAAGAAAAATAACTAACATTCAGCTTTTTGCTCCAGTATGAACTAAATTATGTGGACTTAAAAATGCAAAAATGAAGATGAATGAAAATCTCTCTTGCTTAGCGATCAAAAACGAAATAAACATTTGCTGAAGATGATTGCTATTGCTTAATATGTTTTATGAGAAATAAGATACTCTGTTGTACCATTTCTCAGAATATGTAATGCTTTGTTTTTCTTCAGTACTATTGTGCTGATTTCTAAAATATTAAAATAGATCCTTTTTGTCTGTTCAACAGCAATTTCTTTATATAAACAAATGCTTCTGAATACTTTAAGAAAAGAGGTATTAAATTGGTTAAAACACAAACCATTAGTGAGCCTCACAGAAAAATCTACAAATATGAAAACAAGAGGGGAAAAGTACAATGCACATAGTAATTATTGAATTCATCAAATCATAGCATATGTACTAGCACTGAAATTATATCGCCCAAAGAGCACAGACATTTTACATAGCCTGAAAAATTCTTTACTTTGTAGAAGTGTGATGTACAGATAACTCATTTTATCTCTAGTATGAAACATACATGCATGATATCTCTAAAGGCTGTGTAGTATTTGCTGTTGAATACAGTTCATATAATGTCTAGATAAATTTTTCCAAGGCAAAAATCAGAAACAATTATTCTCATCCAATAATTCAGTATTTTTAAAAGTAATAGAAGTACTAAAACTTGTTTTATTAATAAAAACATAAAACCATGTTTCATTATAATATTTGATTAAAATATGTTCAAATAAGCGTGAAATAAAGAATTAACTCTGGTCCTGAGATTTCCTACGTATGTCTGTTGCCTTATGAAGTTCACTGATCAGTCAGGGTAACATACGGCATCAGCCATTCTTTAGATACTAAGTAGAATCTCCTCTACCAAAGGACTACTAACTTTTGAGTGCTGCATCTACCTAAAACTGAAACAAAATTGACATCTAACTTACATTTTCATACTTTCATCTTGTTTCTTTAAATGATGTTTGAAAAATAATGCCTTCTTCCACAAAATAGGACAATCTCCATCTCTTTGATTTCAACCTGAGTTCATCGTTGATGGAAAAGAGTAGAAAAGCTAAAAGCATCATAGTAATTCTTGATAAGGTCACTCAGGTATATGAATTTTTTTATTGGACATGTTCCAATATATTTCATACAACAAGTGTCACAATTCCAGCTCCTACATCAGGTGAACCAGAGAACTTCAAGTTCCTATGCCTCTCACTTATATCTGAAGTGAAGTGAAAAGGACTTGAAGACTTTGTTTTCTGTTTTGCTCTTCGTTAATGGCTTTGGCTTACCACCTGCTTTTATGATTTTGTACGGAAAGTCATTGGCTTCAGTAAGGTTCCTCTTGATTTATACCAGTTTAAGTAAAAACTCATATTGGCTCTTTTCTCTCACTGAAGATGTTGCCCATGAGATGTGTCAGAATAATGACTCAGGAAAATGAAGTCATAGACTAGACAAGGCTCCCAGAGAATGAGCGGCCTTGCACACTTCACTGGTCCCCACATCAATGTGCACTGATCCTGCCGTGACGAGGATTACCTGGGGAGGTGCCTGACATTCTCTGTTCCCGCTCAATCTGTTCTATGTGGCAATAGGGGTGATAACTGTGTTGTGAACATTTGTCCTCAAAGAATACATTTCTCATACCAATAGGCTATTGACTTTCAGTAACCATAAACTTAAGAAAGATTTTTATTGGTGTGCTAGAGAAAAAAAGATCTCTTGTCCCAGTACCACAATTTTCCACAATGATTCAGCTGCTGCTGGGAAAGAGACAGATTTGGTCCCCTTTTCCCACCTATCTGAACAGCGTATTGGTATCTGCCAACATAATCAAAGAAACAGCATATAAAGATTTATTTCACAATGGGACTTGTGCCACAAAAATGTAAAGCAGTTGCTAACGATCATTTGTCAAGTTTTTTGTTATAACTGGATGCTAATAAGGGATATTAAGAATGAGGAAAAAGAACATGTGATTAATAGCCTTACCTTTAAACACAATTATATAAAAAATTATTAAAACTTTGTAGAGTCAATAGTTTTGAAAGATGAATTTGGCCAGTTATACTCCTTATTTAAAATATAACAAAGACACCTGGAATTATACCATCCTTTGCACAGTTCATGTCATATTAAGGTTTTTGGTGATTACGTCAATTTAATATTTCACGTATTATTAATAATTCCTCATTACATAAAATTATTACTAAACTGGCAATTAAGTGAATGTGAAGGATCCATATGCTGAAGTGTTTGTAACATTTCAATTATGAATTTCACATCAGATGTCTTCCAGTATACATCAATAACATTAATGAACAATCTTTTTGCCAAAATCACCCAAATGAGTTCCTTTATCTTATTATATTTTCACACAGTCTTGACTACATCTTCATAAATGTTTAGCTATTTGCTTCAAGAGGAACCAGGTAGCCTTCTTTCTTGCCCTATAGCAAAAAGAGGTTTCTGCATACCCCCGTAGTTGTCAAATTTAGCCATCAGCATATCTGCTAATGGTAAATTCTTATTTCAAACTCTTTATCCACTGATTTTACACTTGATGTTTTTCTTTGCATTTATAATTCATCCTTTTTATTTAAACTAAAGAGTCTAAGTTAAGAACACTTCCCTTCTCACTTTTTCTCTTCAAAGACAGGTGCATTCTCCTAAAGTAAACCAAATATTGTTCAGACAGTAACCAGGACAATTTATGTACTGTAAATCATAACAGTATCTTTACTTCTTACTTTCAACCTGTGAACCACATAAATAAGTTGTCATCTTTTCTATAAAAACATAAATTGAACAATTTTTGAAAGACAAAGAAGATCAAGAAAAGTAATAACTGAATGAAACAGACAAGTACAATGTGTAAAGAACTCCCTCCTCACTCTGCTGTGCATTTTCCCTAGAAAAGACACAGAGAATTCTGCAAGAAAGCAAAGTGTATTAGTAAACTAAGTTAATTTCAGCAATGTTCCTCCATTCATCTCTGGGGAATTTCCTAGTTTAATTCACCTGGGACTTCTGTCATTTGTCCCTTGTGCCTTGAGTTTTTGAACTGTGAGATTACCTGTGTGGCATGTATTTGCCTTCCTGCATTGCAAAGGTTTGACCAGTGGTCATTGCTGACCAATGTTGATTAGGCTGGCTGCTCCTTTCGCTTCCCCCTTCATCCTCATGAAATATTTGCATGTGCCACTCTGATACTACTGCATAGGAGATAAACATACTATAGAGGATTTGATCCACTTAATATCAGTGTTGATGGTTTCCCTGCAATGTGTGTGTCTTTGTGGCCATATCCAAAAGATTTGATTGAGAAAGTAGTATGTTCTTGTAACATTTCTGTGATCTGAGTGAGTAGCGGGTGGAGAAACTTTAGTGTCTGCATTTATCCAAACCAAAGATAGTAAAATTTGAGATTTTTTTTCTCCTTGACTTATAATGCTTGGATGAAGTCTCTAACAAGAACTTAATACAGAAAGAAATAATTCAGCTAGCATTTACTTTCTACCTGATAGTTTAGGATTATGCCAGGCCCCTCTTCACTGTGATCAAATGGTGCTCTCGGCATTTGCAATTTATACCCTTCGGCTCTCACAGGAAACTTATGCAGAGGCAGGGACAATAACCTGACACCACTGACTTGGAGACCACAGCATGTGGATATGACATAGTACAATACCACAGCGTCTCTTAGCACAAGGACGCTTCATTCCTCCCTTCTTCTATTCGCAGACAGGTCCATTCTTTGAAAATCTATTAAGTATTCCTGAAAAAACAGACTAGACACTCGGAGTACTGTAGAACAGAGGGGTTCTGGGAAAAAGAAGGAAAAAACTTCTTCCAGATAATGAGGGGATTTAGACTGGGAGACAAAGGGTTTGCTCCTCCACAGAGTCAAGCCCTACAGTAACCACTTAATCTGCATTGAAGGGTTTTCTTATTAGTATATACTGTCATGTTAATCATAGGTAGAATATTGTGGCTTTGTCAACAAAACTTCACAAAAATACTAAAACACCAAGTAACTATTATGTTGGTGAAGATAATTTACTTTTCATAAAATACTTTGACCATGATTTTCAGAAGTGAGTTTGTAAATGAGTCAAAATTTAGATAGCTAACCTCAAATATCTTAATCTTCCTGACTGGTTTGTGAAGAGGAAATAAATGCAACATTTCTTTTCAACAACATCTCTTTCAAGCTCTTTTCCATTGAGAACTCCAAAATAAATATATACAAAATCACAACTTCAACTTTTTTTTCTCCTTTATTTCTCAGAAGATTTATTAGATACAGAATTTTATATAAGCATTTCTCTGGACTGTCTTATATGCATAGATGACTTGATGACAGAACTCATAACCCGAAAGTAGTCTTTTGGAGACTGATTTGAATTTCAGGTTGGTTGAATGGTACACTTTTGCAGCAGCAGCTATTAAACAGAATTAATACTGGTTCTGTCAGAGATCAGCCAGCATCTCTTTGTCAGCCAGCCAGATTTCTCCAAACTGGCAAGATGCAATGTTGAGTGATTTGGGAAAGGGAAAAAAAGGCAAATCAAGGTGGTTTTCCCAGAGAAGTTTTGACATGTGTCCATCATCAATCTGTTTTACTGTCCTCAATATTCTCTCCCATTCTCCCTCTCTCTTTGGCTTTACTTATGAACTTCTTGCACAGCCACTCATTCATACACTAATCTACCTCCAACTTTGCTCCCCTAAGCAATCACCTATTTCTTTTTCCATGGAAATCCTTTTTCTGTATCCTTTTCCTGTCCACAGAACATCTCTCCATATTGCAAAGAAGTTCTCCTTTGCTTTTGTCCTTCCTTCAGCATGCTGGACTATTCCCTTTGTCCCCAAACTCCTCATCTGTTGTAATACTAAGTTTGTTGGATTTGCCACTGTTCTTCCACAACTCTCTTTTTCTCTCCCTCTAGTACCTCCATATATGTAATGGCCCAATTGGAGAAAACCCAGTGCCGGACCCTGTTTCAATTCATGGTCCCAAGAGTGAAATTAAGTGAAATTCTTAATTTCTTAAATTAAGAAATTAAACTATGTCAAGTACCATAATTGATTAATAAGTTTATTAATAAAAGACAGTTATTATAAAAAAGGGAAATTATTGTAATGAAGGGGACAGTGATAGGACAGATGGGAAAAAAGGTAGAAAAATGAAGCAAGGATTTGCAGTGCAGAGAAAGAGAAAAATAGAGAGAATCATCACCATGCATCCAGCAGTGTCCCAGGAATCTGTCATCTAAGTCGTCATTGGTGGTGGGAGTCCTTCAGAGCTCATTGTCGGTATTGGAGCAGAGTGCTCCCAAGAGTCCATAATAGTTGTTGAAGGTGGATGTCCTTGTGGAGGCACGCTTCTGGAGTCATCCCCTTGAAGGTACCCTGTGGAGTGTGTCTCATGGAGTTGCCCTCATGGCGATGTCTCATGGAGGGTGTCCCTCAGGGTTCGTAGTAGTCATCGGTGGAGAGTGTCCTCAAAGAGGTGTTCTCCTGGAGTCACCCTCATAGCAGTGGCTTCCTGGCAATGTGCCTCTTGGTGATTACCTTTTCCCCCTTTTATAATGAGCTGAGGGGAGTACCTCTGTTCTTCATGTCATGTATTACACTTTTCTGGTGGACCAGTTTGCCTGGTCTTGCAGCCAGCTCTTTGACTGCACGTGTCTGCATACACACCTGTCTACACAGTTGTCTGCAGCAGTTCTTGGGATAATGGGTTGCACTTCCTCACAACAGTCCTCCAGGTAATGGAGGGAAGAGTCTTATCTCAGCTCTTTCCCACGTGTCTCTCAGGCAACGGACAGCAGAAGAGTCTTACCTCAACTCCTCCCACCCACCTCTGTGGTAAAAGATAGGTGGAATCCCATCTCAGCTTCTCATACCAATATTTGAGACAATGGACAGTGGAGTCTGATTTCAGATCAGTCTCACACAATATCCAACACACCATATTGTTCATAGTGAATTCAGGCAAGGTAATCTGTCCTGTTTTACGAAGCAAATGTGAATATAGGAGTAAGAGCAAAATAAAATGGGCGCACTCTGGTTTTTTATGTATTAAACTATGAATAGCAAGCATCCCCAAGGAAAAAGAAAAAGTGTTTGTAAAAGGATCCAGAAACACTGTCTATGTGGTTGCAGCAGTATAATCATAAAGGAAATCGTAAAATGAAAGATATGAAACAAATTCTTCTACACTACTGCAATATAAAAGATACTGTCAAAAATATGATCTGCAATTTAAGCTAATCCAGGCTTGGCTACAATCAGTATGTTACTTTTAGAAACAAGGTGAAGATAAGGTATCTATTTCTGATAGTTAGGCAAAAGATATTTGCTAGAGCAGGTCAAGATTTCAATTCCGGTTAAAAAATGGAAGACTTAGATTAAAAAAAAAAATTCAGTCCAACTAAAATCAGCACAGTTATTTGACGCTATATGGGGTTTTCCTGGTTGTGTTTCCCTTTGTAAACTCATCCTCACATGGGATGTGATGAAGTAGGAGCTCTCTTCCAAGCAAAGGAAGCACTGGAATTCCAGTGTATCATGGGAAACCCCAGGTACTGTGTAAGACATACTAAGATCGCAACTGTAAGGAACAGGTGAGACATCTGAGAAGTGATAGAGCACATTGGTGACATGTCAAAACTGATGTATTTGGTTTATAAGGTGTGGGATTTTATTTATATTAGAATTCAGACCTTCTCATGGAACACAGTTTTTGTGACCTTTTATTATTAGTAAAAGTATCTTCCTATTTACAGGTGTTTATTTGAAATGTAGGGTTTTTTTAATCAACTAGTCCTTCATTTTTTAAGTCTATGGTGGTTTTTTTGAGTCTTATTCATTAGTAAACTAATTCAAGAAAAGCTACTTTGAGTCAAAAAATCTACCTTCTGTGAAGCTGCACCAAGAAAGCCAAAAAATGTGATCAGTTAAGTGAACAATTCTGCAAGTTAGAGCTGTTCTTAAGTGACTTCAGCTTACACACTGAACCTTTCCAAGATTGTGAACAGTTCTATTTGCAACAGAACTTACACCAGAAAAACTCAACACACAATAAATTATGTTCTTTGTCACTCAAACACACAAAAAAAAATATGCATAATGTAATTTTGCAGACCAAAACCAACACTCCTTTTCGCATTTCACAATCACCAAACATGGAAATGTGTGGCAAATATACATGGATTTTCTGACTGCCAATAACTGATATATTGCTAATTGTGTAAGACTAAATGCTGGCAGCATTTTTCCAGGTCTTTTCTTTCTTAAGTGAGAAAGTATTCATAGTTCATATGAGACTGACGTTTTCTTGAAAAACTGGGTAAATCACAGAGCCTTTGAACCTGTGAGAGTTCAATGACAGTATTGCTATCTTTATCCTGTATCTTTTTAGAGTATTCTGGTTTTTTGTAGGTTAGTTGGTGTTTTGGGTTTTTTTTTTTTTTTAATTGCAATGGAATCAACATTTTTTTCCATTTAAAATAAAATCAAGTTGTATTTTGGCAAAGTATCATGGTTTAAGCCCAGCCAGTAACTCAGCACCACACAGCCATTCATTCACTCTCCCCTTCCCTCCCCCTCTGGGTGGGATGTGGAGGAGAATTGAAAGAATGTAAACCCCACAGGTTCAGGTAAGAACAGTCCAATAACTAAAGTGTAATACAAAACTATTACTACCAATTATAATAATAATGACAAGGGAAATAACAAGGGGAGAGAATATAAAACTAAAAAGGGAAAGGAAAAAAAATCAATAAACACAAGTGATGCACATTTCAATTTCTCACCACCTCCCAGTCAATACCCAGCCCCACCTAAGCAGCTATCTAGGTCTTCCAGGTGACTCCCCCTTGTTTATATACTGGGCATGATGTGCTGTGGTATGGAATACCCCTTCAGCTAGTTTGGGTCAGGTGTCCTGTCTCTCCTCCCTCCCAGCTTCTTGTGCCCCTCCTCACCGGCAGAGCATGAGACTGAGAAGTCCTTGATTTGGGCAAGCACCATTTAGCAACAACTAAAAACTTTGAAGTGTTATCAGCACTGTTCTCAGACTAAAGCTGAAACACAGCACTGCACCAGCTACTAGGAAGGAGCAAAATAACTTGCAGTTGAGACCAGGACACAAAGTCGTTACGGCACTGATACATGTCATATCTTCCAGCTCCTTCCTGGATAGCGACACTATCCTCAGAAACAATCATGACAAATGCACCTTTAGATTACTAAAAGTACAATTTTATCATCCACTATTGGTTTAGTCAACTCTACCATGTTAGCATTTGCTCCTTCAACTTTCTAGAATATAATATTTATACTGCTTTCAGTTATTTTTCATTTGAATCTATTCACTATTGTTGATACTTATTCCATGTAATAATGTGACATCTGCACTCCTTGTAATAACATAGAAAAAACAAAAAAGGTAAAAAAGAAAACCAACCCAGGACTTGAGTATGCAAGGAGCTGTACGAAAGCAGAAGCATGGAGTCTTCAGGAAGAATACAGTCTAGATAAAACATGCATTCTACCATGAACAACAAAAGAGAGCCATGTAATGCTGACCAGTATGATAGGAGATCAACTTATCCATCGGTACCTTGAACATTGTCAGCTTGTTTGTTGACATCTCAGCAAGAGAATCATGCAGTGCAATATGAGGGCAGATGGCAAGTATCCATCATTACATGAGGGCTAAATACTGGCTAAAGCTCTGACAAAGTCTTGCTGGCATTGGCATATGTTAGTATCTTCCAACTCCCACAGAAGGCAGCAAACTATCTTCAGAAACAACCATGACAAATACCCCTTTAGCTTGAAAAAAATACAACTAAAGTTTTGCAACCCAGCCTTGCTGTGTTTGAGCCAAGACTTCCATGAGGAATGATGCCATAGGTGGTATGAGAGGTTGCATGAAGGCACAATATTGCTCAGTCTCCTCTACTGAGGGCTATATTCTTCTGAACCTGAGTGGTAGGGCTTCATGGTGTTATGTCACCGTAACATATCTCACTGGCTTCCATCAGAGCTCACTTGGAGGTCTCTGCAGCATCCTTTGTTGTGGGTTTCAGATATGTGGTCTTTTATTTTGGATACTTGGCTGTTGGTCTCAAGTGGAGAGGCCATGAGCTACCTGGACATGGCAGCTGAATTTACATGGAAAGGTATTCTTCAGGTGGGCTCCTCTGTACAACTTCCCAGCATCTAAAAAATGTAAGTGACCTTCGCATATAGGTCGTTTAAGCTATTGGACAAATATATTTAAGCTATGTGGAAAAATGCATCAGTTTTCACTTTCTAAGATCTGACTTAATTTTTTTTTTTTTAATTCTTCCATTTATAATTTTATCTGCCAAAAGCATCACCTTTTGTAAGAGTAATGACAGCTGCCACTGACTTTGAGTCTCAATTGAAGTTTTAACTGATGTTTCCTTTGAAAATCAGCCCTAGTTTTGTATTCAAATTGAAAGCCCAAACCCAGATACTTCCAAGGTGCTCTATAAAGCACTGACAAAAATTCTTGGATTTATGTAGTGCTGTCACACAACAGGATCCTTTGGATCTTCCATACTATTCCAGCACACCAAGATGAGAATTTAATCAATGAGAATCAATTCATAGCCCAGGTTCCCTGCAATTTGTTTTTCAGTACATGCGATGCAACGACAGTTTGTCTTTATAAAAGTGTGCTCCTCACTCCTTGGAGCTGCTGGGTGGGGGGAGACAACAGTTTCTTCTCTCCCTGTTGCTACATGATGTCTTGGAAACTGTGATTCCCAGCTTTGCAGCTGCAAGAGGTAACTCTTCTCCCCTCTCTCTGAGGGAGGTGCTTTTTTCTACTCTTCCCGGAGGATGGGAGCACAGCAGTGGGGAGGATCATCAGCAAAAACCTGAGAGAGCTAAGGGAAAAAAAGAAGTCCTTTCATAAGAGATTTTAACTAATGGTGAAAGGGAAAGGGCTTCATGGGGAAGGGAAGGAGGACGTTTTACCTCCGTAGCTTTTAGTTAAACTAACTGGCAAACCAAGGTACAGCACCCCACACTGACTTTTCAGTCAAAATTGCTGTGATTAGTGTGAGTTGCACGTTACACACACCCTTCACATATATTTTACCAATGAAACAGTAATGCCAAGAGAAAAAAGTTAACTGTTAGTAGGTGCTAATAATAAATACGCTTCTTCCCTCTGTGAGTGACTAGCTTGGCTGTATGTTGTAATGATGTTTTTCTTCTCATGGAATCGATGAGTCTGGGGAAGCAGACTACAGAGTAACAAATTGGGGACTTACCAGAGGCAAAATAAAATATGCTTGATGGACTCCTGACAGAAATAAACAGTGTAAATCAAGTTTATTCACCATTCAGACATGGAGACCAGCTTCAGTGAGTCCTTAGAGTGATAGAAGAAAACTGAAGACAAATATTGTTTGGAAACTACAGTGATATCACTGCCGGCTCTCACAAGGCACGTCACTCTCACCCACTTGCTCTTCTGCTCCTCAGCCTGCTCAGAGGAGCAAGGCTCTGACAGCTTCTATCTTCCTGCAAGGTGGTCTTGAGCTGCAGGGAGGAAATTACAAAGGCAAAGGACTGAGCTCCTGTTACTCTCTGCAAGTTGCCTTTGCCCATGTGTAGTTTCCCCATCACTCCCTGCGATGAGCCTGCACCTAGAGCCCTATACATAGAGAAGCAAGTTCAGTCCTGAGTCCACATTCAGTCTCCTAAAGATGAATGCCAACACACTATGAAACTGGCTAACCTCACCTTCCCAACTGTCTTTATTCACGGGGACAATTTACAGGTAAATGGAGATATGTGAGACTGCTCTTTGTATTGTGAAAGGGCATAGTTACACCAAGTTAAAGCTAAATTAATAAAATTTAATTAATGTTAAATTAAGCTTCTAATTACATTATTCACATTGAAAATAATTCAAATCTGTTTTAAGAGATTTTTGGTAGTACTAAAATTTTTCCACTTGTTCACCTCCTCTGACTTCTGCCTGCAGTTTATGTGTGTTTCAGAGGAATGACTGTCCTATCTCTCCATCCCAACACATACCTGGAAAGCTACTGCTTTGTCCTGGAGATGACCGTAAAGCACTGAAATAACATGAGGATGTCTGACCTCAACTGCACAGTCCAATATAGTTTCTATTACATGACTACACTCAAGGAAAGCTTGAAATGAGCTAGTTTCCTACAGAGGTTAGTCTCTATCATTTCCACTGGCATGTTGATCCACTTCGAAGTGAGGGCAAGTGCTTTTTTAGATTAGACTTTCCTCTTACAGATTTATTTCTCGTTGACTCTATAATTATACAATTAAAGCTAATATAGGTAATTTAAACATTTAATTTATTTAATGGCATTGAAGAGAGTGCTTAAGGTCAGATAAGATCAGAGGTCCTAGAGACTCACAGAAGTCATGATTCATGAGTGATTTCTAGCCTGTGGTGATAGTTAGCTGGGTGACATTGGAGGATAATGACCAAATGTCTAAGAGAGACACTGTCAAGAAAGCATCTGCTGCCAGTGGTTCATGGAAAAACTGTGAGAAGTTTTGCTTGTGTAAAAAAGAACAAAAGCCAGTTGGGTTTTTTTTAAAGAAGTTTATTTTAAAATAGAATGAGACAGAAGTCCTATTTCCTTATTATAAGGAAGGCTTTCACTAGAACGATTTTGTTTTGGCTTGGGAGTAGAAAATACCATAGAAGCCATGTCTGAAAGTCTGGCATGTCTCCTGGAGTGGCAGCTTAGAAAAACAGGCTAAGAGAACAAAGAAAAAAATCATTTAACATTAGTGCCTCTGAAGGGCTTAAAATTTACTAATGAAGTGGAAGTACATTAATAGCATGAAAGATGGAAACAAATGTAAATGAATAAATAAACACACAGAAACCAAAAGTTGAGCCAAATAAACTAATTTTCATTCTAATGAAACACTTGCCATGGATGCAGACATGTAGACAGAAGTGTCTACTCAGGAAGCATCCCCTCTTGTGTATATATATCTGCTCTACTCCTACAAAACCTTGCTGCACCCTCTGTCTCAGAGGTGGTGGGAACCCTTGGGGAGTCAGTGATGCCAGAGACAGCTGCCTTCAATATCCTCACACGAAATTCCACTGGAGGAGTAGGCAGTGAGTGCATGTTCTGCTGTGTCTGCGTTGTCTTCCTGCAAGACTAGCAAGGAAAAATACCTCCCAGTAAGTCTGGGCACTCAGACCTGCAGGCATATAAGCTCTGTCCATCACTGCACACTCATACCTGCCTCACTGCCCTGTGTCCCTGTGACAAGACTAATTGGGACTGCCTGTGCCATTGAATTTAAAATGGGTTTGCCCTAATTTGTTCTCTACTGTGCTCTTCTGTGAAGGACAAGAGTCTACGCGGGATCTGTGTCTTACATCACTCCCAAAAGCAGGTCAGGCTGATGCTCTACTGAAGTGTGAAGGGCAGAAAATTTTTATCCCAAGGGCCTTCAGCTGGGAAATCCTATAGATTCACATAGAGTTGGACATTGCAGTTTAGGGTTTCCAAAAATGCCTGGAATTCCTGTTTAGAACACGTTTGGGTGGTCTGGACCCTAATGACAAGGGAAACAAAGAAAGAGCTGCTCAGTGCAGGAAAGAAGCTCAGATGTCTGCAAGAAAGAAGCCTTTCCAGAGTGCAACAGGTTCACAAAGCCTGTTGTAAGTCTGTAGTAGTCAACAGTCACCATAAGACTATCCCTCAGAAACCGTCTCTGTTTCCAGGCTATGCTCTGGCATTACATAACATATATGAAGATGCATCAAAACGTGTTACACTTATATTTTCTCTGTGGATGCGCTTAACTCATAAGGATAACTTAGCCTTTCTTGCATGACCTGATAAAGAATGATGGCTGACAAATGCAGAGACTGAGTTGTTTGTAAGGGGTTGCAGAACAGAAATCTGTTGTTATAAGTCTGTGAAGTAGTACGTCTTTCTCTGCACTCCCAGGATCTGGTTGGTGTCCCAGTCCTGGAATGTTTTGGTTCTTTGAGGCTACTGGTAGTTCAATTTGAGTGCGTGGAATAACCTTAAACATATGCCTGCAGGATTTTACAACAGCTGATTTGAGGGTGGCATAGTATTTGATCACAACAATCTCAGCTAAAGTCTGGATATACCTTGCTAGAAACCACAGAAGTTGTAGGGAGGTAGATTTTTAGGGTTGGTTTTTTTAGAACAGCATCTTTAGTTTAGAATAATAAGGGAACATGTTGTACAAGTGCCTTTCAGTGTTAGGTAGTTCATATCAAAGCATAAATAAAGATATTTTCCATAATATATTAATTTATGCAGATAATTAATATTACTGTGTAAAATCTGAATGGGAGAAACTGATGGCCATTCAATATTGTCTTGTCTCAAAACCAGCACAAACTTAAGCAAGTCCTTTCTGGAAATGGCTTTGATAAGATAAAATAATAAAGCAAAGTAAACTAAAATGAAAAGTAGATTAAGGCAGTGCTCAAGCCTACTAACCCAAGCACCTTCGGAACAACCTTCCTTTTCAATATCATCTAGTATTGCCTAGCTCAGGTTTGCATAGTCCCTTTCTGGTATGTACCAGAGCCAAGGCACAGAACCAAGGACATCCTGATGAAGATTAATATCGGGGGGGGGGGGGGGGGAAGGGGGGGAGGAAAGAAGGGGAGGTGAAGAGAGAGGGGGAGAAGACAGAATATTAATAAAATAAAAGAAATCCAAAGACTACTGCCAAGAAAATATTCAGCTGCAACTAAAGGGAACACCAAGCTCCACACAGGCAGGTTAAAAAAAAATCAGCTTTTTATACAGAGGAAAAAGACATTCTCACCCACACACAGTTCTCCCTATTCATCAGCCCAAAAGGAAATAGAAGCATCAGCATAATTCACCTCAACATAAATGAGAAACAAAATGAGAAAATTTTGGCTGATATTTGACAATGTGAATTTCTATTCTGACAAGAAATAAAATATAGCCAGTGGATTTCTGTAGGTTAAAAATACTGCCATTTGTAGTGCTGTCCTGGCCATACCACTTCCACAAGTTGAGCCCAGAGGAATATGCCAGGTAAGCTTTGGGTTGAGCAGAGCTGCCAGCAGTGGCAGAGGACAAATATTCTGCTCCTGTACAGGTTGTGTACCATGCCATTTACTAGTGTGTTTACAAACTTGTTTATACAAGAGAGATTGTTTCTTGAAAATAAAGCAGCTTGAAAAGAAAACAAAAAGAGAAAGCAGGCAGCTGTTCTTTAATTTTTATTCCCTCTTCTAGAGCTTCTTACCTGTGTCTACACAGAGACCTTTCTTCTTCAAAAAAAAGACCAAAAACCTTTATTTTTCTTCAGTTTCTGTCCTCCCTAGTGCAAAATATTTCAGAAATTTCATCTAAAGAAATTCATGGGAGGTCACAGAAGTTATGGCCAGTGTTGATATTGATACAGAAAAGAAGAGTGAAGAATTGTTACCTGAAGACTTCAAGGTCACAGCATAATTCGGAAGCCAATTCAGAGCAAATGTACCATAGTTTACATTTGGCTTGCCTGTGCTTGCACACACACAAAATAAACGCTATAGGTGTGTTGGGACATAAGCTGTGCTTTCACCTTATGAGGAAGTGGAATGACACAGGGGCCTTTTTAGAGTGGAAAAGTTAGGATATAAGAGGTTAGGTGGTGTGAGATAATGTGGCAGCTTTACAAAAGAAAATGTTAGCATTTTAGAAACAGAGTCAGTTTCCTTTTAAGAAATCACAGCTGTGATGACTGATCTGTGTCTGAGAGCATGTAGTCAGAAGGGCCATCATAAATGACAATAAGTTTGCAACAGATATTTCTAATTCTTATTCTTCTTCTAATTAATTTTCATCCTTAACAGAACAGGATATGCAAACTTAGCAAAAGGAAGAGTACATAAATTAAAAACTGGCATATGATGGTGTTCTGCCTATGAACTGGCAACATTCTCTTGCAACATGTTTTTCAAACGGGTATGTGGTGATATATATTCTTTTGAGCAGTTTCACACCATCCAGGGCTCCAAAGCTCTTTGGCATCTTGATCTGCACTCAGACTCAGCTAGGTCTTACAACAACCCTGCTACTTTATGTGTTTAGGTATCAATATGAATAAAAAGTAGGACAGGACAGGACGGGATAGGATAAGATAGAATAGAATATTAATAAGACGGAACAAAGTTGACTAGACTAGACTATAATAGAACAGAATACTAGATATTTCCATTTAAAAGGACCACTTCAGGGCTGACCAAAAGTTAAAGCATGTTATTAGGGGCATCGTCCAAATGCCCATTAAACACTGTCAGGCTTGTGATATCGACCACCTCTCTAGGAAGCCTATTCCAGTGTTTGATGACCCTCTTGGTGTAGAAATGCTTCCTAATGTCTTGTCTAAACCTCCCCTGCTGCAGCTTTCAACCACCCCTATGCATCCTAACACTGGATCCCAGGGACAAAAAAGCACAGCACCTCCCTCTCCACTTTCCTCCTCAGGAAGCTGTAGAGAGCAATGAGATCATTCCTCAGCCTCCCCTTCTCCAAACCAGAGAAGCCCACAGTCCTTAGCCACTCCTCACAGGACATGCCTTCCAGCCCCTTCACCAGCTTTGTTGCATTCCTTTGGAGGCACTGAAGGACCTTCACAACCTTCTTTAATTGTGATGCCCAGAACTGCACATAGTACTCCAGGTGGGGCCACACCAACACTGAATACAGCAGGAGAATCATCTCTTTTGGCCATCTGGCCATGCTGTATTTGATGCACCCCAAAATGCTGTTTTGCCCTCTTAGCTGCCAGGGCACCCTGCTGACTCCTGTTTAACTTAGCATCGAACCAGCACCCGCAGATCCCTTTCTCCAGCTCTCATCTCACAGTCTGTACATGTGCCCAGTGTTACTGTCTCTTGGATGCAGAATCTATCATTTGGACTTGTTTAATTTCATTCTATTAAACATTGCCCAATGCTCCAACCTATGTAGAGCATTGTGCAATGTCTATCTCTAAGGTGACTTACAGGGATGCCTTGAAGAGCTTTGAATATAAGAGCAAGGGCATTGAAGACCAAGAACTTTCAGGACCCTGCCTACTGGACCATAAAAGATGCTATCCCATTCCAACTGGTCTTACACTAGCTGCTCACTGAAACTATAGAAAAGGATACAGTTGTTATGAGCAGACCCTTGACTAATCCCATTATAAATCATTTCCACTCAGTTGGATTTACATAACTTTCAAGATCTACTCCTTGGATACCTGGGTCTCTGCTAGTCAACAGAACTTCCTTTTACAATTCACCCCAGCTCTTTTAAACTGTTGCTTTATCATGATTCAAGCTTAAAATGTGCCTGTTTGTACAGAATAAGGACAGATATCTGCAGCTGATCAAATGAACCCTTGTCTTTTACCAGTGTGCTGATATGCTATGATACTTTCAGAATATCTTGAAGGATACTGAGGTTCATCACAGTATGATATATCATGAAAATTATATTTCATTTATCTCATACATATATATGGAGAAAATCTACACCAACTTGAATGCAGCTTTTAAAATAATGTTTAGCACTTACAGATCTTGATTTAAACTCTGCAAAATCCAGTAGAAAAATTCTTGTTTTCCAGGTGGGGCTGAGTTGTTATGTGTAGCGCTGATAAAGGAAAAATAAGTGTACGATCCTGATTTACAAGAAGGAAAAAAATCAAGTGAATACTTGCAAAGGGAAATACTTTTTTAAATATCAACAAATTCAGGGTGCCTATCTTGTGACAGAAGACCTGGTTCTCACAGGAGAAGCTGAGTGTGTAAAGACCATACTGACTTCAGCTGCAATGGTGAAAATTAAGCAGTCCAGATATTCATGTTCCTTACTTCCTATAAAACTGAGAAGATGCATTGTATGTGAAAGCATAAGACAGTAAAAGAGATGGGAATAGAAACATGGTATTTTTTGCTTTATCATTCAGATCATTTTACATTGCCGGGCCATGAAAATGCTGAACTTTGACGTATTGCAAAGAAAATCAAATTAAGGCATTTTTATATTGATTTAGTCTGTAAAAGGAACATTAAAATGCAAATATAATATACTTTTAACTTCTTAATAATGCAAAAGTCCTCCTTGCTTTCCATGAACCTAAGTAAACATGAAGGGCCTTATGGTTCAGCCCAGTGACATCAAAGCATACTTTATCTGGGTGCCTGCCATTTTTAGACTATAAACAACTTGAGTTTTCATTCTTCCAACTACAAAAATAGCTCATGCTGGAGATTTCATGTATTAATACAAAACCATTCAAAATTCAATTTGATGAACACCATTCAAGAGGCCAGTATGTCTGTATCTCTCTTCTCCTCAAATACTGATAAATTTATCACCTCAAACAGTGACAAATAAATAAATTCCCAGGCTATTTCCTACTGATCTCTCTAAGCATATGTAACAATATAGATCAGGTGTGAGGACTTACAGTCCTATCAAATGGCCTGGAAAGATATAAGAAGGTATCCTGTCGTCTTTGGTTTCCTGCTGGATATCTGACTAGGTTGCCTAGTGCTTTCTAGAGTGCTTTCAATCTCAACTTGTTTGAGATTCAGTTTGTAGGTTGCTTATTCAATTCACCAATATAAACAAAACAAAATTGCTGATCTTTTTTTGTTAAGATGGGTTTGCGCTTCTGTTTCTTTCACATAATTTAGAAACATTTATTAGGTGGGGGAGACATTGTTTCTACCTTTTCCTGCTTAAAGCCAGTAGCACAAGAATCTGAATAAATGAAACCATTTCTTACCTGCGGACAAATGCTGAAATTCCTGTCAAAAAGGAACCAGCATATGATCTTTTAGGATTCTGTTCTCTGTGAGGCAGTAGCCTTGAGAATATAGTGTAATATTGTAACGAGCATCTGAAACATCTATGCCTAAAGATCACAATGCAGTTTAATTCCAAACAGCAATAAGGTTTTCCACTCACAGCTATTATTATCCCATATTTTGTATAGATTACTAGAAATAGAGAGTACTAAGTAATATAAAAATAGTAGAACTCCAGCAAAGTAAAAGCTTCTGATTGCTATCCTGAACTTTTTCCATGTTCTCTATTGTCAGATGATCTTTGATGGGTAAAGATTTTCTTTACAAGAGAAGACAGGTCTAATTTATTACATAAAGCAAAGTTCTGTACTTGTAAGTTTGTCTTTTAATCTTACCCCTTAAAGCTGGTGTTTTTTTCATTATTTTGCAATTTAAAAGCCTTTGGTGGAAGGAAGATGGTCAAAGCCATGTCTGGTTTGGGCAGTGAAACAGCTGAAGCATGTCCCTGTGCCCCTGAAACTGAATCTGGGATGATCTTTGAGGTGGCTTTCAATGTACTTGAGACTATCAGACATCTGACTCTTAGTGGCAAAGCAGGTATTAATAACGGACAATAATCATATATTGCAGGGAAGGTGCCAGTGTTCTTGTGAAGATATGGAGTCCTATGTATTTTGTTTTCATTTAAGAAGTTAAGATATTCTCCCCTTTCTGCAGTTATTTATCATGAGCTTAGTGCAGGAATCACATTGGGCTGTGTATTTCCTGTTATCCACAAGCACAATGTTAAATGTTATGACGTGAGACATAATTTATTTCTTCAGTAATTCATTTCAGTGTTTGTGTGTGAAGATTTTGCAGGCTTCTGACTTTCCAGGCTGCAAATTCTCTTTCTCTCTCTCCTTCTCCTATTGACCACTTGTTAAATCTTTTTGTTTGTTTCCCACCTTTCCCCTGGGACCCACAGACAGACAGCCTTGCCAGATTCATTTTCTGATCAAAGCTGTTTGATTTGGTCAATTTTGCCACATTGGAGACGTTCTCTATTACAGAGATAAATAGCCTTGGGCTAACTGTCAACGAAAACTTGTAAGCTAATAAATTATTCCAATTTCTTCCTGCGGATTTCTCTGGAGACAGCCCTAGG
>NC_088909.1:85968601-85986101 GCF_037157495.1 Lathamus discolor | reverse complement strand
TTTTGTCTCCCAAATGGCCTTCTTACTGATATTCTCTGGTCTGATTCGGCAGCTGCATGTCAGTTTCGTTTTTCAGCCGCTCGTTCTCAGTCTTCACTGGATCCATCTTCCTCCTGCATCAAGCTGCACCTGAAAAAAAAACCTGTTTCCCTTTCCCATTTCTCAGCTTGTCCTTTTCCCTGATGGTTTTGTTTTTTTTTTTTACTTCATCCTTTTTATCACTTGGAAGAGGAAAGCTATTTGAAAACTAATGGCATAGTATAATTTAGGGGGTTCATTTTGCAAATGGCTTACGCAAAGGGCACAGCTGGGAGCCCACAGTCCCAGGCAAAATTCTTCACCCTCTAAGGGGCCAATCTACAAAGACTGAGTTGACTGAAGTCTGCTGTGTCTACATGTGTCTTTATTTCTTGCTTTCTGGTATTTGTAAATTGTGTTTCTCAGGTGTGGATAATGCTACCCAGTTAATGCCATGAAGGCAATGTATGCAGTTCTTAAGGCCTGAAGAAGATGCAGGGATGCTGTGTGGTGCTATGGATAGTATCAGTTCAGAGGGATCACTAACACCTTCCCTTCTAATCCAGGCACTTTGCTTGTTTCCTGTTTCTTTCTCAACTTTCCTTCCCAAGTTTCCTTCGTTATCATTTATGGAAATGAGCAGAGGGAGCAACACTGTGGGAACAGAAGCAGGCAGAGTAACCACCTCCCAGCCTGGTCACTGTATGAAGATATAACCTTTTTGCAGGAAATGAAATGGCGTTACTATATTTCTGAATAAATTGTAGCTCTTAACCAACCTCAGGTACACATCTAAGAACCATACTCTCCACTGACATCTTTTTCTTGAAGAGGATACAGTAAAACAATCAACCAAAAACTTTAAAAGTGAACTTACTGCCATCCAAATCAATAATACAAACGGTTTGAGTTTGTTTTTTTATACATCTATTCCCCCTACTGGTGATATTTATTTTTATTTGAGTACCAAAAAAAAAAAAAAGGGGGAAATGAGAGAGAGATTGGCAGCAAAAAGAAAAATGAGATTGCACTAGTTTGAGGCTTTTTAAAAGTGTTATGCTATTTTTTGCATGAAAATTTGTAGATCACATGGCCTACACAACATGGAAGTCAAAACATACAATGCTATTATAAATGCAGTTATGAATGCAGTTTATGAATTCACTGGAATCATTGTCAGAGCTCACAGCCACTTAATCAGAAGTAGGTTAAGTCCTATATTTATACTATTCCTGTTTCAACTGTACCTTTGAAGGGATACAAAGACCCAACACAGATTCTGGATGAATTTTAATAGTAAGTGAGAACCCAAGGCCTGTGAATCCCTGAATTTTAAATAATATTTCATTATTCACCTACAGGTATGTGGCATACCTGCACAGGACCAAATTCCTTTGTTTGCCAACATAAATAGCTGAGCACCTTTTAAGGAAATTGATGTACAGTTTCAAAAAACAAAAAAAAAGCAACACCTTCCAGTTCAAAGCTCATAAAAAAATTAAAAAAATTTAAAAAAATAAAAGTGTTAAAGTATTTCCCAAAGATTTTAGATTATGTTGTTTGCTAATACTTGGACAAAATTCAGTCACGTCCTCTCGTTATCTTTGATAGACTGATAGATGGGCAGGGGCATCCTTTAAAGGTTCTTTGGTATTTTTAAATCATGTGTTTGCATTTCTAAATTGTTTATGTAATTCAAATTTGCTGAAATAAATTTTCTTGAAAAAAAAATTGCAGTTGCCTGATAAGTATACGCGGAAACAAATTTTCACATGGAATTAATCACATCAGAAGCACCTACATGCTCATGTAATCAGAGAGCAAAATAAGCTCAGTGCAACTGGTTAGACCCATCATAGGTACAGAATGCAGTAGGAATAGTGAATTTTCACAGACTGCTCACGCTCAACTAGGTAGCTCTTTAAAAAGCTCTACCAACATGATATCAGATAACTATTTGCTGAAAAACTTAAAGAAAACTATGACCTGTTAGTGGATGATCTGTGACCAGTACAATAGTTAAATTTAGCTGATATATGTAGCTATCCTTTTCAGGAGCAGGACATAAGTCTTAAAAAACACAGCACAGCCCTACCATGAGGGACAACCTGGAGAGAGCATAGTGAAAAAAGAGGACATCTGCTTTATGCCTTTAGTTTGTTTCTTCTTGACAATTAAAGCAGTCTTGAATTGTATTTCCTTTTTAAAACAAAAATATGTTCTTCTCCTTTCTTGCTTTAGAGATCCAGGTCTTACCTTACACGAAATGCAGTACGAACCAGTGAAAGAATAAAGTCGCAAAACGGAAAAGAGTGAAATTTTAGCTATTTACAAACACTGGTTGTTGGGGTTTTGATGCTACCGGTCTGGTTAACATCCAAAGACTCATAATATTATATCTTGCTAGACACAGGCTCCAAAACAAGTCATCCAGCAAAGGCAGAAAACACAGTTGTAGGTCCTCCAGTGATTCTACGGTGAAATCAGACAGAAATATCTTTCATATACACGAAAAGAGAGGAAAAAGGAGAAATGTGAGTGGACAAGCTCAATACAATCACTACAGATTGCTTCCCACATCTCCATTATCTCAGCTGCTTTTTGACACCCAGACAGTTGCAGAAGTCGGTAATAAAAATTACTTCTTCAGGAAATCTGTCTCACTCTTTCTGCACACATACATATATCAGTTAATTAGATTTCTAATTCACATACACTCTGCCAGAAGATTTTTAACTCTGTGATTTACAGCCACAGACAGGGAGTCTGGGTTTGTGCAAGACTACTTACACCAGACCAGGGCACTAAGTATCTTAAAATGAAATATAGAAAGGGGAAGGCTCCTAAAATATTAAGTGGGCCTATTTTTAAAGCTCCCATGATGGTGCCCTGTGTTCCTTCACACTCCAGATGTCTCCATTCCCATGTCAGGGTCTTTCACCCCATTGGGTTTTTACCAAGTCCTAGCATTTTCCTCTGAGAAACACAGGGAAATTTTCTTCATCGTGTGGGCCTTGCTGCTGGTTTCGGACATGCTAAATGAAGATTGTCAAAAGTCACCACTGTCAGATGCCAAGGTCAGTGTTATCTCTATCAGCCTGAGGGCAAATTTAATTTCATTTTTCTTTCCGCATACCTCATACCAACTTGAAACACTATTTGAAATGTTACCCACATGTTTTAAACTGATATTTTTTATTAAGCTAACATCTAAAGTCCATCTTTGTAAAGAATTACAGAGGACATCTTGAAAGCAAGGAGAATGGTATTTAGAACCCCTTTTATGCTGAAGCGTTAATATCTTTTCTTTCCAAAGCAAGTAATCACTAGTTGCACAAATTGTGCTCTGCACCATTAGCCCGTTGTTTTCAATATAATACTGTTGATTCCTGTACTGATATAACCAATCTTTAGAATCATAGAATTATAAAATCATTGAATAGTTAGGGTTGGAAAGGACCTCAAGATCATCTAGTTCCAACCACCCTGCCATGGGCAGGGATACCTCACACTAAACCATCCCACACAAGGCTTCATCCAACCTGGCCTCGAGTACTGCCAGGGATGGAGCACTCACAACCTCCCTGGGCAACCGATTCCAGTGCCTCACCACCCTAACAGGAAAGAATTTCCTCCTTATATCCAATCTAATCTTCCCCTGTTTAAGTTTGAACCCATTACCCCTTGTCCTGTCACTACAATCGCTGACGAAGAGTCCCTCCCTAGCATCCCTATAGGCCCCCTTCAGGTACTGGAAGGCTGCTATTAGGTCCCCACGCAGCCTTCTCTTCTCCAGGCTGAACAGCCCCAACTTTCTCACCCAATCTTCATACAGGAGGTGCTCCAGTCCCCTGATCATCCTCGTGGCTCTCCTCTGGACTTGTTCCAGCAGTTCCATTATCTTTCATCATATGTGTTCACCAGTAGATTAAGGAGAACATACCGGCTAAGTAAGGGTTTCTTCACATGACAGGCTGCAGAAAGGAATCATTAAAACCGGCAAGTTAGGGGTGTTAGAGGTGGTATGAGCTTGTTACTTTTTATCTCCCCAGAAGGGAGTACCAGAAGTAAGAACCTCTCATGTTCTCTCTCTAGACTTGGAGAATCGCATTGTTTGCTGAGGCCTTCATTTCACCTTTTCCCTAAGTGAGAAGCCAAATACATTAAATCATAGAGTCATAGAACAGTTTAGGTTGGAGAAAATCTTTAAGTTCACTGGGTGAAACCATAAACCCAACACTGCTAGGTCCAATGGTAAACCATGTCCCTAAGTGTCACATCAACACATCTTTTACATACCTCCAGGGGTGGTTTCTGATGATTAATTAACAAGATTATGTACCCCATTGGAGACAATGATGTTCCTAATACTGCTTACAAGTACCTTCAGGTTGTTAATCCTTTTGATTCATCCTCTCACTTTTCCTATGCCAAGCGTATGAGTGTCACTGACAGCTTAACCTCAACTAGTGGAATGTAGTCCTTTTTCCAGTGAAATCATCAAAGCGTGGGAGAAGACCTAACTCCAGGAGGAGGCAGTGATTAGTTGTCCTGTGGTTAGTGCAGGTTACTGGCAGGCAGTAGGCATGGATTCCTCACCTACAGCTTGTCCCAGTTTTCCTTTTGGATGTTATCCATATGAAAGAGGAAGACGACGATGCACACACTTTAGGACTCACACCGGGATCTATGGACAGAAAGCACTACTACCTGGACTGTTCTTATCTCAACCCATGGGAGGTACACTCTTTTGATTCTCCTCCCCATCCCTCTGGGAACAGAGGGGAGGAAGTGAGGGGAGTGAGCAAGCAGCTGCATGGTTCTGGGTTGCCGGCTGGGCTTAAACCACGACACAAGAAGAAAACCAAAACAAACCTACACACAAAAAGTATAGAAAATGGTATTCCGTATTTTTTCTCTACAACCAAACTCCCTGGAAACAACCCAGTCTTCAGCTACCCAGGGTCTTTTTTAGTATTAAAAGGTAAAAAGGTTGAAATACTTCATTTGCAATTACAAAACACACTTTTCCACAGCATGGTAGTGCCATGTCCTCATTAAATGAACTGCAAGCAGCAAATGGCACTAGAAGATGTGCAACTTTGGCCTGTTAAATACAACCACAGGACAGACTACTTTATTCTAGAAAAATAAATTAATCTTAGTAGTAACATTAGTAAGCTAAGCTGTACTCTGTAAAAATACATAAAAAATGTATGTAAAAATAAATCTCAGTCCATAAAAACTTTCTGCTGCATTTAGCCTAGGACCACATTTTTAGACATAAGGAAATAAGAAATTGTGATGCTACAGTAGCTGTGTGTCCTCATTATATTAAAATAAAGTGTTATTTGGACCACTTGTGTTCCACTAGAGTGCTGTGCATAAGAAAGTGTTCATACTGATACAAACAAACAGTCCAGCATTGCCTTTCATGAAATTACAGTAGCTGATCTCATCAGTTGCTGCTCATGGCAGAGAGAGATAACTAATTAACAGAGAATTCCCTATGAAAACATAATTCTAAAATGTTTTGGCTTCACCTTTCAGCAGATGGACGGCAAGAGATACTACAGGAAAATGAATCAAGCCAATTGAGTGATGAGGCTCTTTTTTTTCCCCGTACCACAGATATTGTTGTCATCATGCTAATAAATCTGAATAAAATCCAGCACTAACATGTCTAAAACAGTAGCCCAATAAAGTTCAACTGCAGTGTCCACAGTTAAGCCTGACTTTTTCATAAATGCTGAGCATCAAGCCGTTTCCATTCATTTCCTTCCAGGGAAGGAGCCGCACAGAGCACAAATGAAGGTGGATGAAGTTGCCACCTCTTAGGCATCTGGAGAAGAAGCTGAGTTAAGAGAGTTCATTTAGTCCAGTTGATAGTATACACAAACATTTTCAGCCAAAAACTTAGTGAGGATCATAATTCTTTGCTCCTGCACCACATTTTATTTCCTGTATTAAATGGACAAAGACAAGCTATTCCCCAGACATGATGCTGGAAATCAAGGCAGCTGCACTCTAATCCTCTGGTGCATGGCTCTGAACAGCCAGCCCAGGTATTGCTTACTTTGCTCTACCCTCCTGTGGAAGCAGCCTGCCCTGCTGGGAACTGAGGAGACATGTGGTTTTCACAGTGCCCACCCCACCAGGATCCTGGGGATCCTCCACTTTGTCAGCAACCAAGGAAAGACTCGGAGGGAGCTGAGTGAAAAATGCAGACAAGTCCCCTTATTCTCTCTCTCCCTAAAATGCAAAGCTGAACAATCATCTCTTACCGTCTTTTGCATCCAACAGAGCTTTTTTCTGGTGTTATGAACAGTAAGATGAGAAATCTCTAGAACTAGAGCTGTTCCCCATAAGCTATTTCCTGTGATAGTCTGGAGAAAGGTTGGAGAGCAAAGCTGAGGGACCACCATACATGTGGTGCTTACTCCTGGAGCATGGTCAGACAGATCCGACTTCCTTGGGATGAGCAAGAGACTGGCAAACACTGCTCCTGGATGGATGTACTAAAAGGGGTGCTTGTGATTTTAAAAATATAATAATCCTGCCTTCTGTTACCAGTTCCAAATGACTTCTACATTTTAGAGTGCCTCACATCTTCCTGAGCTTGTTCCTGGCAAACACCTGCTACAGGTGTTTCTTTCTGCAGACATAGATCCCTGTGAAACAAGCTTACAGTTTGACTGTTGGAACTCAGTGAAGGCTCATCCATTCCTTCCCTACTTATGCAGGCTCTTGGCATTTCTAAATCAGCACAGGTTGTGGAGTCCTCCAGATCATAGAATCGTAGAATAGTTAGGGTTGGAAAGGACCTCAAGATCATCTAGTTCCAACCACCCTGACATGGGCAGGGACACCTCACACTAAACCATGCCACTCAAGGCACTGTCCAACCTGGTCTTGAAGACCAGCAGGGATGCAGCATTCACAGCTTCCTTGGGCAACCCATTCCAGTGCCTCACCACCCTTACAGTAAAGAACTTCCTCCTTATATCCAATCTAATCTTCCCCTGCTGAAGTCTGGACCCATTACCCCTTGTCCTATCACTACAGTCCCTAATGAGCAGTCCCTCTCCAGCATCCTTGTAGGCTCCCTTCAGGTACTGGAAGGCTGCTATGAGGTCTCCACGCAGCCTTCTCTTCTCCAGGCTGAACAGCCTCAGCTTTCCCAGCCTGTCTTCATACGGGAGGTGCTCCAGTCCCCTGATCATCCTTGTGGCCCTCCTCTGGACTTGTTCCATGAATTCCATGTCCTTTTTATGCTGAGGACAACAGAACAGCACACAGTACTCCAAGTGAGGTCTCACAAGAGCAGAGTAGAGGGGCAGGATCACCTCCTTCGACCTGCTGGTCACGCTCCTTTTGATGCAGCCCAGGATATGGTTGGCTTTCTGGGCTGCGAGCACACACTGCAGCCAGCTCATGTTCATTTTCTCATCAACCAACACTCCCAAGTCCTTCTCTGCAGGGCTGCTCTGAATCTCTTCTCTGCCCAACCTGTAGCTGTGTTTGGGATTGCTCCGACCCAGGTGTAGGACCTTGCACTTGTCATGGTTAAACTTCATAAGGCTGGCATCAGCCCACCTCACAAGCGTGTCAAGGTCCCTCTGGATGGCATCCCCTCCCTCCAGTGTATCAACTGAACCACACAGCTTGGTATCATTGGCAAACTTGCTGAGGGTGCACTCAATCCCACTGTCCGTGTCACCGACAAAGATGTTGAACAAGAGCGGTCCCAACAATGACCCCTGAGGGACACCGCTTTTCCCAACTGTACATTGAGCCATTGACCGCAACTCTTTGCATGCGGCCATCCAGCCAGTTCTTTATCCACCGAGTAGTCCATCTACCAAATTGATGTCTCTTCAATTTAGAGACAAAGATATCGTGCGGGACAGTCTCGAATGCTTTGCACAAGTCCAGGTAGATGACATCAACTGCCCTACCCCTGTCCATCAGTTCTGTAGCCACATCGTAGAAGGCTACCAAACTGGTCAGGCAGGATTTCCCCTTAGTGAAACTGTGCTGGCTCTCACCAAGGACCTTGTTGTTTTTTGTGTGCCATAGTGTTGAGAGCTTTTTAACAAACAATGGGCATGTGAGCAATCCAGGACTCTTGCCATTGGTTAGAGTTTGTAGTAAGGATTAACGGCCTAGTTCACAGGTTACTTGAGGGCAAAGTTGTGGCCATGTATGCGGAAGTTCTGCAGGAGGGAAACAACTCCCAGTTGCAGAAGGAACCACTCAGCTAGTGTTGCTCCCAGATCCTGAAGAAGGAACCAATCAGCTGTCTTTGCATTATGTGTAGAAACCAATCATTGTAAAGCTTAAGGGCGTGACCAAGCTTGGAAGCTATAAAAGGCAGTACTCTGAAGTGAATAAACGTCAGTTTCAGATTACATTAATCAGCTTGCTGTCCTTTGATCTTCCACACCTTAGCATGCCTTACAGGAGAAAATCAGCATTTCTAAACCAGTATGGGTTGTGGAGTCTTCCAGATCATCCTCTTTAAGCTGGACAAGGCACATGCACAGAAGCTGTTCTGCATACGCCTGGAGTGTTCACAGGGGCTGTGGCTTATGTAGAGATACACGCTTTGGCAAACGCTAAAATCCTTTCAAAAGAGCTGCAGACAGGTGCCAAGAGAACCCAGAATCTCTAGAGTCTCCCTATAACCCTCATGCATTTGAAAGATATTCTCACTGAACTTTATTTCAGTTCACTAACTACAGTATTGAGATTGGTGATGTTTATCTTTAACACTGTTGGTAAGAAGTAGAAAACGTTGAATATTATTAAACAGAAAGAATATTATTAAAGCATAAAGAATAGATGATCAGTATTTTAAACACAATGGTTATCTGCAAAAATTGAGAGAGAAATGCCTCATCAAATAAGAATTGGAACTGTCTATGACAATTATATTTTATAGACAATTATATTTTATCCTACTGTGACCCCACACAAAGATATTCTGAGGGAATTCTGAGTGGGAGAGGTAAATAAGTACATGTTGTGAATGGATTTTCAAAGTTTAATATATTTAGCCATATATTTTTGTCTCAATTTCAGCTGAATTCTGAACTACCAGGATTTTCAAAAACATGGGGTTTTGACAGTTACATCATCCATCACATTCCCTACAAATAGATAATCTTATCTATAGCTCAAGTTTAACACAACTTTTCACAGCTGGGATGAAGTATGCCTATGTGTATGGTGGAGGAGATTGTTATATATGTGCTACATGGACACTAAGGAGAAAATTCAAGAGAAAACATTGCTGTGTATTTTTTCTGGTTTGAAGATATGGCACATCCAACCTAAATATTTTATGTCATACATTATAGCCGGATTCGTCCCTCAGTGTGGTTACATTGAGCCACTTTGAGCAGCACAAAAGTACTGCAACATAGGGGTCCATCAAATGGACTTGAATGAATTTTGCAGGATGATGCAAAAGAAGCTACTATCTCCAGCAGTTTGCCTCATCACTCACTCGTACAGTTTGTCTGGCTTCTTTTACAGTTTTCTGTTCTCTTGTATCCAAACGCCAGCCTCCTTTTGGTCTCCAATGCCTTCACTTACTTATCCCTATCTTTTTCTACCCCATTTGTTTATTTAATCTGATTCAGCTACGACTGCTGAATATAAATACTTACAGCCAGTGATCTTTGGTTTTTTCAGTGTTATGTTTTAGCAGAAGTTAATCCTTCAGCAGATATTGCTGTACAGTCACTTGTTCAGAGGTGTTCAAGAAAACTTGTCCTTGAGGCTGACTCATTTCCACTGTTCACAATAGAAATGGGAAGATGAAGCTTCCCTGTTTTCTGCAGTGATGGAGAGAAATTGTGTGGGAAGCCATGGTGTTGAATGGCACTACCTTTTATAACCTTGGTCATACTAAGACTAGTACATATCACATGGTATTTTTGAAACAATCACAGGATCACGTAACTGGAAGCAATATCAAACTCAATGATAACAGTAGTAGTTTGTAAACATTCTGGAAGAGTTTATAGAAAATATCTGTGAATTTGGACATTACTATACAAAATGTGTGCATGTATCTTTGGTTGTGAGCATCATACAATAATTCAGTGAGTTCTAACTAGATGGACACAGAAATTATCTTCATGGATTTCTTATTAGGAAGAGTATGGACAGAAGAGATTTCTTGTGGGTGCTCATTTTCTTATTGTACCCATTTTTATTAGTATTAACAGATACATTTTGAAACCTCAGATAAAAATGTATTTGCATACAAGAGTAAAAGCTCTAGTTTGAAGGAGATACACTGTATTTTTTTACCCATGACAAAGATGTGGAGTGCTTATTTTAACTTAGAAATGCAGTTCAGCTTCAATTTTGGTATCACAAGAAATGAAGCTTCATAGCACTGGAAAGGGAAAAAGCTTTTTACACAGATGAAGTGTATATCAACTAAAAGAGGACTTTCCTTCGGATATTTGTTACTGGCTTCACAATATGGTTTTGTTGAAGTATGAATGTTGGACTTAATGCCTGTGCCTTTCATAATACCTTTGCTCTTTTTAATTGTAGCTTTATGGTGATGATGTGGAAGAGAAAACTGGTTGGAAGGGTTGCTTTCTTTTGGGTAAAACAACTGTTAATTGTTTCATGGACTGTTTGCTTGTTTTCTTTGTCTTAGTCTTTGTTAAAATTTGAGTGCTATGACCATGTTATATGGTAATTTTCTGCTAGGGATCTAATCCTGCAAGTGTATTTACTATTCTCATTCCCTCTTGCACCGGTATTTTGGTACTACTTGAGAGCACCAAGTTTTCCTCGGAGAAATAATACGGGGTGTTTAAGTAAGTGGTGTGTTCAAACCACCAGGGAAAGGTGTTTTTTCTTCGATTTTCTGTCTCACATCCTCCATTTCCAAATTTGGGGATACCTTCAGGGGAGACTCCACTGTACCAGCATGTCTGTGTCTCACACCCCCACATCGCACCCTGTCCCTCCTTCCACACACAACATCCTTGTAGCCCAGGTTAGCCCCGAGGGGTAGCGTGAAAGTGAAAATAAATCAACAGCTCTCATTTTGAGTGCCAGATGGCTGTATACATGTATACATGAGGCTCATCTTCCTGTATTGTTTGAGACTAAGAAGCCTGTAATTTTAGACGGTGCGCTTCAGCAGCATAACACTTCCTCTTAAACATTTATATTGCTCCTATGAGCTTCACCTGCTTGATAATCTGCACATGAGTTTACTTGTTAACAGTTCCCTAGAACTGTGGTTACATAAATAACAGAAGATGATACAGCAGCCACATGATGATATTTTAAAAGCTTAGAAATAAAAATGTCATGGAAGAGAAAGCACCTTTTACTGATTTTAGACTCTCTTCCTCAGCTGTAACTGAAATAGGGCTCTTTTTTCTGAGCTGCCTTTTACATACCCTTTTACAGTCTTCTCTCCTCTATTCTAGAGGAGAGAGGTTTTCTGAAAGCTGGGATCCTGCTCCAACGAGGACATAGACATGTACCTGGCCATGCTGGCTGCGGGAGGCCAGCTTTTCATCACTACAGTGCAGCACTGCAACCATTCACATATACTAAACCCAGAAAATGGTAGATTCTTGAAGAGTTGAGGCAGAAGCTGTGAAGATCCAAATCAGTCTTTAGCACTCTAGGGTCACTTGTGCAGCACTGTCCAAAGGCTCACCCAGAAGCCTAGAGCACCTATGGTATCTAAGGTTTAATTTTAAGAAAAGCATTTCTTAGGGAGTTAATTGAAGGTATATGTAATAGGATTCTCCCAAATACTGTTTCAAAGAAAAGTAATACCCATACCTACCACAAGGAAAACAAACTCGGTTAGAGACTTACATGTCCTTACTTCATCCAGCAACCAGCATTATACTTGAGGTCTCATGTTTTTCTTCATTTATACAAAACTGACTGGGTGTTGGGTACAAGGACAGCATAAGTTCAGGAGTTTGGCATGAACTAGTTTGCCTTTGGATAAAAATGGTAACCTGTCCAGTTTCCTGCTTATCTGAAGATGCTTGCCAGTCTATTCTGTCCTCTGGCAATCAGCTGGATTTGGTACTTGATCTTCAAGCAGCATAGGTTCAGCCAGAGTACATGTGTTTTTCATGGGAAAAGGGACATTTCTGTAGAAGAATAAAGCAGAATAGTAGTGGGGAAGGAAAAATGTGAAAGAACTGTGAAGCAAAAGTGAAAAGATGAACACCAAGGAAGAGAATGAAATAGCTAAACAAAGCAGGAAGAGAAAACAAATTGAACTCTAGGTCCAGGATACAGCTTGGAATGCCAGAATATCCACAGTAGATCAGGGTAGACTAGCCTAGCACAGCATGTCTCCATAGGACACAACACAGAAAGTGTTCTCAGAAGGGTTTTGATGAGTGAGGTGAATCCGCCACCACAGAAAAAAGATAAACTCTGAGCTTCTGCGCTTTAGCCTGCTCACCTTCATGTTCATTACATTCCCACTTCACCCCAAATCAGGTCCATTTCCCTCCACCACCCCTCACCCTCACAAGCACCAACAAGGTGGAGGCATGGAAGAGCTCAGTGGTTTGATCAAAGAGTGATACCATACAAATGTTAAATAGAGATATGTGACGTGCGTTTCATCATCTTCAGCCCATCACAAAACAAGGCTGCAGGAAACGGTTCCTGTGTCCACCCGTCGGTGCCTTCTATTATTTGATAGTGATTCTGACCCAAGCTGTGTGCAAATGGCTTTCAAGGCAAACACAAATGCTGCCTGAAGGGAGATGAATTTATTTTGACCTTTATTGAAAATGTGCTGTGAAACAAAGCACTTAAGCAGTTAGAGTCTGTTACATCTTCACATTATACACGTCCATGTTGATGGGGAAAGTGCTAACCAACCGAAGTTACAGTCGAGAGCTGGGGTGTGTAAAACTCTTCAGAGGAATATATTACATCCCCAGTTCAGCCTCTGCAGCTTTTCTCAGCCTGTGCAGCTGAGGATCTGGAAACCAAGTGTTAAGGATATCACTAACGGGGGAGAGGGAGGGTATTAGGATATACAGGGTGACCTTTGGGACACTCCTAAATCCTCACCAGAAGGGAAGGAAATAAAGGAAAAAGGGCATCTCCCACTGATACCACCCAGCACACTGCCTCTCCCCAGCAGTGGGCCAGGAAGACAATAAAGCAGGGATGTGGCCATGTCGGTTTCCCTCCTCCCTTCCCACCACAGACTACCCCCCCGCCAAGGCTGGGCATCCACCGGGGAGGGGCCGGGACCCTCGGGGGCTCCAGGTCCCCGTCGCCCTGCCGGCCCTTGCTGTGTGGATTCGCGTGTCAGAGATTTGAGATGTTAACTACAGCAAAAAGCGAGCCTTAAAGTCCCTGATGCATGATGAATGGGTGCTGGGCCAGCATCTTAAAATCTATGCTTTTGCTTCTCCTTAAACACTTTAAATTGACAGCGCAATAGATCAAACACTTTTACTGAAAGGAGAAGCTTTGGCAATTTAATTTAAACAAGTGCACACTTATCAGTATCCCAGTCCCGTGTACCACCTCCAGCGATTACCTCTTCCCCTGGGCGAGCGGGGGCCGAGAAGGGGTGACCGGGCGCGGCGATGGGGGCTCGGGGCTCCCCTCTTCCGGCAGGCCGGCCTGCAGCCACCTCCTTCCTTCCCTGTCTCCCTCCCCATTCCCCTTCATTCCCTTCCCTTCCCTTCCCTCCCCCGCCTATCCTCCGGGTGGAGAAGTTGGCGCTCTGCCCATTCAGGCATTCAGCGTCAGCTCCTCAGGGATCAGCAAGCAAAGTCACAGTCTGCACAAACAGAGCTTTCAAATTCATAAAATTCATAGGATTTTTCACAAATGAATGAACACAATTTTCTACCAATTTCCTCATTATGCAAATATGCAAAATATCAAATTTAGGCCAATTAGGCTCCTCCACAGTCCCAAATTCACCCGTTTAAGCCATAATTGCAGAAACTATCAAATAATTACGGTCGCTAATTGGAAATATTTGTGACAGATACAACAAATTCTTGCACAAATTACATTTCATTCTAGGAACCACTGCGCGCCACTGAAATTTTATCGAAGTCTAATTTAACTTACATAATGAGTTGAATTGAGTACTTGTTATCAAATTTGAGCAATTCATAGCCCCGTAATGTGGAATGATCAAATAAATTAAAAGGGAATTTATTCAATATTTTGTTGCGATCTTTTTTTCGAAACCATTGCTATTTTGTAGGGAATTTCCTTCTCCTGCTCTGGCTGCCCGAGGTGGCTGACATGTGTCATAAAAACCCCAGCAGCAGCCTGAGAAGCAGCAGCAGCAGCAGCCAAGTGTCCTGAGAGCTGACAGAAGATAAAGGGCAACATTTCCAGTTATAGCTTCTTCCCCCGCACCATCACTCTTCCTGCAGATGGAGGGAGAGGGATCGTAAAATGCACGCTCTTACTTTGAAAAATACCTTCGACTCCTACATCATTTCATTTCTCTCTTTTTCCCCCCTTTTTCTTTCTTCGTCGATTTTTTTTTCCTCTTTTTCCTTTTTTTTTTATTTTTGTTTGTTTATTCTTGTTTGTTTAGTTTGGGGGGGGGGGGGGTTTGGTTTTTTTTTTTTAAGATAACGCTTCCGGGTAACAGGAGCAGAGGGGGAGCCGGGGGTGGCCCGTCCGTGGCCCCCAGCCATGAGGCTGTGCCCCCAGCAAGGGATGGGAAGCGGGTTGCGCCTTTCTGCGGGGTCAGGAGGGGGTGAGGGTGGTGGTCTCTCCCTCTTGTTCCCCTCCCACATGTGTGCCCACGGGCACGCGTGGTCGTGGCCAGGGCGCCTGCTCCGCCGTCCGAGCCGCTGTTAAAGAGGAGCCTCTGTGCGTGCCGGTCTGTGCACAGCGCTTTGTGTGTAGCCCGAGGATTATATACCCGCTCCTGCAAGCTTGGGGGGCTTCAGGTGAAGGACTACATAAGATGCAAACTAATGCTATGCATTTGTACACAATAACTGGGTATAACAGATAATTATTAAATACATACTTCGGGCTTGCGCATGAGACATTATATACAACCTATATTTATATCTATACCCCTTGAGTTACCCTCCAAGAAGAAGGTCAGCTCCCTGGACACGAACATTTATTTTTCTTTCTCACAGCATACACACACACGCACACATTTTTTAACTGCCTGCGGCCTCGTTGGTGGATTATAAATGTCTCCTTCTCGCTGTGATTTGTTTAATCCGTGGAAATGGTGCTGGTCCTATGTAAACAAGCCAAGTGCGGAATGAAGGCAGTCACCCATGCGTGGCCAGCCTGCCTATTTGTCAGAAAACCTTCATAAATACTGAGCCGGGGCTGGGCAAGGATGTGATGTCTCCATTTTTGCCAGGAAAGGGCACGGGGAAGACAAAGCGAGGCAGAGCGCCGTGTAACCTTTCAGGGAGAGGGAGAGCAGTGCTCCTTCCCTCTCTCCCTCCCGCTCTCCGGGGCCGGGGGCTGTCCTGCCGCGCCTCCCCGGGGCAGGGGAGCCGGCGCCCGAGGGGCAGCGCAATAACGCCCGACAGTGTGCGAGAGTGCAGCCCACACATGCTGTGCAAAATGACACACCAAGCCCGAGGCGCGCAGCGGTTCTCTTTTCTCTTTCAGGGTTTCCCTTTTGGTTATTCTTTTTTTGTTGGGTTTGGGGTTATTTTAGTTACAGGGTGAGCACGGGTGGAAAGGTGACATCTTTTTTTGACGCCCTTCGCTTCAGCTCCCACCGTCGTCTTGTTCCCTGAAAACCTATAAAAACGAGACTTTTTTGGTTGGTTTTTTTTTTTTGGTTTTTTTTTTTTTTAGGGTGGGTATTTCTTTTAACGCTTGTTAATCTAAAATGTCGCTATGATTGAGCAAAATCTTAATTGCTCTCAAAGTCTGCCTTACTGTGGCGTTACAAGAACTTATTGTGTCCACCATATTATTTATTTATATTTTACCTGGGGAAAAGCGCCCGTGCGCCTAATCAGATAATCAGACACTTTATAACAAAAGCAGTAATTAGTTCTTGTAATTATCATGCCCCTTATTTATAAAAATAAAAATAAAAAATAAAGAACAGAAAAAAAGTGAGAAAATGTCGAGTGAAAAAAAAACACGTGAAAGCAGCTATTAATCAAACCTTTACACCTTCTTTAACTCAGGCGTGATGGTGGGTGTTATCATAAATCTACTCTGATAGTAACACAAGAATAATGAGTTCAGTAATGATACCGATGATGATGATAATGATTTTAACCAACAAAGAATGGTGTAGATTTATTGCTAATAATGTGGTACAGGAACCTCTTCATTAAAATTACCTATATGTACTCCTCACTGTTGAAAAGGAGATTACAAAGAGTAGTTTTGCGCATTACCGCAGCCCCACGCAGCTGCCGGAGGGAGGCTGCGGGCACTGCCCGAGGCCCTGACCCCGAGCGCAGCCGCGCCGCCGGGGTTCGCCGCCGGAGGATGGCGCGGCCCTGCCCAGCCGTACGGTGGATAGCGGAGGCCCACAGAGAGGAAGGGCTCTCGCCTCCCTCCCGGCCACGCCATCGTAGGGCGAGGTGAGGACAGGAATCCCTCCCGGAGTCCGCATTTCTTGGGGCCTGCCAGCCTCAGGGTGCCCTGCGGGTAAGCTTCCCCAGTCACGGAGAGGCAGAGCCAGTTAAGAAGGATGCTGGAAGGAAAACTGTACCCACCCGAGCCGTGGGTGCGGCCACGGATCCAGGCTGATCGGGCTCTGTATAGCCTGCGGTGCCGGCCTCCCCTCCCGCTCCCGCACCCTGCCTCCACTCCCAGCTCCGCACCGTGCCTCCCAGCCTGCTTCCGCACCGCATCCTTGCCTCCCGGCTCCGATCCCATAACGAGAAGGGGGAAACCCCATCCCCGAGCGTCGGCCTCCCACGCTGCGTGTACGCGCCCACTGTTAAACACTTCTCCGGCTTTCTTAAAACGCCTGACCCACATCCCTCGTACCGCCGAAAAGCAAGCCGCGCCTGTACCTGTAGTGTCCTGCCCCTAGCCAGCTTGCAATAGGGAATTTTCAATGTTAAAAATGCTAATAAAATTGATTCAGGTAAGATGCGCTTAATAAAATAGTGGCATAATTACAGTTTGTACATAATAATACATCTGTAGTATTGTAACCTTAACTGTGAGTTATGAAACCAGTGTATAGACCAATCAGCTACTTAGGATGGTGGGGTTTTTTTTAACCAAGACACTATAAACACTGGTTTTAAATGTCCTAATTAGTAACTTGCTCATTAATTAACTTTCTGATTAATTGTGTAGCAATCTAATTTGTAGATGAGGCACTTAAACAGTGATACCTTGTAAGTCTTTCGTCTTTAAAATTCGTAATTAAAATAGAGTTTTGCAACCGGCCGGCCTCCACGCATGGAGGGGGCTGCCCTGGGCGGGGGGGAGGGGGGCCGGGAGGCTATTT
>NC_088909.1:85923601-85963601 GCF_037157495.1 Lathamus discolor | reverse complement strand
GGTTTATTAGATATTCTTAATTATAATTACCAGGCTTGTTTTCTCTAATGGCATGAGTCTCTTCCTCCTATGAAAAGCCCCCAAGGAGTAGAAACAAGATGGAAGAAGTCCTCTGTAGACATTTGACTTAGTAGTGCTAAGTAGTGACACACTGCTACAGTAGTGGAGATGCTGGTTACAAGGAGGACAGTCCATCTTCTCTTTCTGTTGATGTTCAAGATCCCTTACACTGTTCATACACAGGTAGAGCAGTTATTGTGAGAACAAATCTATAGGGGTCAATCCATTGTAGCCTGCCACCTGTGTATGCCCAGACCTATACACTCTCCGCATGCATACAAATGCACAATACAATACACAATAGTCTTTCTTACTCTTTTCTATAATACCAGTGCATATTTGCTTTGAGCTGATGCTACCAGGAATATTTCTTCATGTCTTAATAGTGTGACAGGCACCTAATGTGCAGAGGCAAATCTTGTAGCGATTGAACAAGGACACTTCCAGAGAAAAATGTTGACGAGTTTTGGTATTGCTTCCTTCCTTTAAGTGCTGGAAAGGGTGAATGTTATGCCAACCCCTGAGCACCTTGCTAGGGAGGAGATGCATAAACCTTCTGGCATAAACCTTCCTGTGTCACCTCCTTCAGTATTATTGATTAGTCAGGAGTAAAGCTGGCCAAAAGGGGATGGAGGTGGGAGGGAAACACTTTTAAAATGTGACTTAATCTTTTCAAGCTGCTTTTTATTCCTTAGGTCATTTAGAAGGTTGCTCTAACTTTCCCCTCACTTCTGCTCTTTCAGCTGTGCCCTGACTGTCTCTTCCTTCTTATAATGAACCTGAGCTATTCCTTTCTCCTCAAGATCTTTTAATGCCCTGTCGTTATCTTAGCTCTTATCTTTGCACTGAGACACAGATATTTGCCCAAATAGCCAGTGATGCCAGTTTTCATTAGTCACTTCTTAGATTTTAAAGGAAGCATCTCAGTGTTATGTTGGGCTTCCCATGTACCCCAGTCATCTGCAAAGCCTTCTCCAACTCTCCCCTATCCCCACCCCTCTGAGTATGTCTCTCCCATCAAGAAAACTGGACAGAGTTTAGGAGTCTGACACATCAGCCCCTTGCAGCCCAGAATGGTGCTGGTCAGTCTTCTTGACTCCCTACACTTCCTCAGCTCCATCTGTATGGAGTTGTGCAGTCTCATACCCTTGAGGTTGCCACTTTGGGTCAGAGGCCACCTCTTGGCTCTATGCTTGTACAGTACTCAGAATAATATGGGTCTTTATACCAGGTGCTTTTAGGCACATTATTAAATCAAATAGTGATAGAAGAACAAATAATATTTTTCTAAAAAGCTAAAATTTCCTCTGTTTTAGAGTGTTGCTTTCCTCAATTTTTTTTTTCTTTTTAGTCAAGATGTAAAAAAAAACTCCCTAATATGACCCACTTCTAACCATGTCTTTTCCTGGGGACTGCTTTCAATTCCTGGGGCTGTGTAATCCTTGGATTACCTTGCCACTAATCCCTCCATTGCTAAGAATCAGCAGTTTTACACCTATATTGATCTCAGGGGCTGACTTGGCTTCAATAGGAGCTATGCATTTGCATGTAAAAGCAGACTTCACCTCTTTTAGAGGTTTACTATCCCTATACAATAACCAGTATAAAACCTACTTAAGCAGATTGTGTAGCAAACCAGCTTTTTATTACAGAGAAACATAAACTGCAGCTTTCTTTCGCTGTTCAGAACTGGTTTAGTACAATATCAGAATAAATTTTGTACATTCAAGGCTGGCCTCATACAGAGAAACATCAAGCCATTACGCTAACATTTCAGGGATTTTTTCCGTTTTCTTTAGCGAACAGAAGCCAGAAATCTGACTGGCCTTGTTCAGCAGTCTTAAGTTAAAAGCTCCAAAACATTCCAGAGAATTTTTACTTGAATATAGAAATAAACGGTCTAGCATGAATCCTGGTCTACCAGTGGTTCCACTGAAGCTGGGATTTCCACTAAACTTAGCAACTGGGGGGCTTTCCCTCCTTTTAGTTTAAATGTAAATTTTTACCTAAGTGGAATGTGCAAAAGGAAAAATATTTGAAGTAATCGATCCCAGTTTAAAAGCAAAGTGATATTTGAAACTGAGTAAATGTTCTGTTTTCATGCACAATCAGTCATTATGCAGTTTTTTAATACATATTTTCCCCATGCTTCCTCTAGCAGTATTTTTTCCTTAGATCTATTTCATAGAACTCTAGGAATTGCTGTCATGCACTGAATTCATTTCCCCCTGAGGAAATACCTAGCGGCATCTCATGCTGAATTAAAACCACCATATTTAATAAAAACAAAGAACAGTTAGTCTCAAGGGCTTTTTTTATAGAATTATTTAAGTTAGAGTAGAAGTTAGGCTGGAGCTTTTTATAGGTTTCTTTTTGTTTTATCTTTGTTTTGGATATGCTGAATTCAATACATCCAAAGCCTGTATCTGTATCTGTAATATTGGAATTAGGCCCATGGCATGTGAAAAATTGTTATTTAGTGCAATACATGCTACTGTTAGATACAGCAAAAGTTATTAGAGGAAAAAAGAAACAAATAAGGTTTTCAGTTTTTCCAATGTGGAATATAGAATTTAGAATTAAAGACACAATTTGTACTGTACCTTCCAATGATGTATTTTGCCTTTGCCTTCTCTGGTTCTGCTTGTGAACTCATCTTCTCTGAATGAGGTAGCTCTATGGACACAAAAGACATGCTTTTAGATTTGCACCAATAAAACCAAGATTAGAATATAACATTCATTTTAAGTTACTTAGTTTAAAACTGCATCATTACAATGTTAATTCAGTAAAAGTAGACTCTTCTTCTACAGTGTTAATTGGAAAAATTAGACCTTTTAGATTTGTTTTGCGAATCTTTCTGAACTTGAAAAGAAACACAGATTCTATCCACTGCCTGCAGACAGGCAATCAATCAGTGAGCACACTTTTAGTTCCAGCTCAGCTCCTACTTACAATCAGTAGAAACCTGTTACAATAACCTCAGTCACCACCATACAAATAGGATCAAGCTATCTGGGACTAGTGAAAATTAAACCCCCAGCCAACAGGGAGAAAAAAAATCTCTTCACACAAGAACAACGAACTATTTAACTAAATACAGTTCCGCTGGTCACTAATAAACATTAATTGCTCTTTAATATAACTATACCCCTCTTTATAATACAGACTTAAATGAGTATATTTTAACATTTTTGCTTAATAGCCTGTATCATTCATGAATAGGAAGCACACTTCTTTCTCGACATTTTCCGATAAAATCCCCCAGCATATTTTACAAGAATCTGACTTCTAACAAAAGCTCACATCTATTATTTAATAGGATCACTCTTGCCCTTGGATCTTTTAGTTGCTTAAGCTTATTTATTATTCATAGTGTTCCGGATGTTAGATGACCAGATTATTTGATTAGGTCGGTACCGATGTGGAAATTAGTAACAGTACATGTAACAGTAATTTGGGTTTTGTTAAATTTCATAAAGTTTTTTTATGAAACTTTAATATTTAACAGTTTAATTTTTCACTTTAAAGTAACTGCAATTTTATTCAAATATAAATAAAAATATAAGGGGAGGTAATAAAAGTTACTGTGTATAAATGAAGTTATAAAGTAAAAGCTATTTACTATACAGCTGGTTCAACTAATAATGGAATCTATACATAATTCCTGGAGAAAGTCTCTTCCATATCCAGAATGTGCATTGTACTAACATGAATAGAAACACCAAGCAATAGTGAACATAAAGTGTTTATACAGACACACTGCATAAAATGTGACAGACATTGAGTGGAAAATATATCCTTCGAAAATATATTCTGGCACCATATTATTCATATGTAAAAGTGAAGCACCCCTGGTTTCTGAAAGCTGGGAAACAGCATTATTCATCAGCTAATGTGGTGCATCACCGAATCTCTGCAACTGCTTCACCTTTGCTGCCTATGAACTGGCTAAAAGTATTTTTCCATTTTTGAATGCAACGCATATCTTAAGTATCATTTGCTCATCAGGCATAACTTCAGATATTAACATCTTAATTCTTATTTTCCCTTACTTTGATGCAACTCTACTAAAATCAGTGAGGCTACTCTTGAGCAGAGGTTCAAACTGATCTTGAAGTCTAAAAGAAAGGCAACAGCTTGGTGACAGCATAACAAAAAGGTCATCACTTCTCTTTTCATGGTGGGAACATCAGCATGATTGAATTTGCTCATTGTGTCTGGATTTCCATCATACCAAGGCCTTTTTAGGGAGCATGGTTTGTGTGTACAGTACCAATGAAAAGTGTGATATTTATATAAATACGGGAAAGTTACTGAGCAAGTACATAAAATGGAAAAAGTTGCTGCTAATTGCATTGATTGCAACCAACCATGATCTTAAAAACATCTATAGAAAGAACATACAAGATACTAGAGAAATACTTGACTATTTTTTTTACATGATTTCCTTGACCGTGATTTCATCCTGGTTCCTAGAATACTAATGACCCAAACAATCTGTTCTTGGAGGTGATGGTATAACTAGCTCAATAAATATTTCTGCACTAGAAACCATGAATTAGGTAAACAGCACAAGTTCAAAAGCTCCCCCGCTGCCTGCACAGACATGCCATCCTTTTGAAGAAGTCTGTCTGTATGCATGCACCCCATGTTACTTCCTCTAATGCTACTCCTACGTCTCCAAGCTTTCCTCATACCAAGGAGCGCAGAAGTAAACTCTCCTAAGCAAGACTTTGTGATCAAAACAGATATACTGTCATTCCTATGGCCATTTTTTGAAGTTTCAAGTGGTATGTGAAAAAAATGCTGCCAAGTACTGATATGTAATAAAATCACTGCACCTTCTCATGGGATATAAAAAAACCTCAATTTCTATGGAACTTTGTAGATGCTGTTAAGCCATATCTTTTGGCACTGCTTCTTTTACAGTCAAGGATGATAGTATCATCCCTTCATCATCTCAGTTAAAAAAAAATAATAAATAAACATGTAGCTACATTCTAGATTGTTCCTCTAAGTAAGTGTAATTTGAGCTGCAGGAAAGGCTGAACAGGCAAGTACATGTTGTAAGTAAATGTTGTAAGTAAATGTTACCCTCTTTTTACAAATGAAACAACAACGTATTCAATACAGCTAAACCAAATTGGCTGCAGAGATGCATTAGAAAACAGAAAAATTAATTGTCCAATGCCAGTTAAAGTGCATCAAAGATAGCACTTTGTGGAGTAATCAGGCAGTCCTTTCTGATGTCTTTCCATGAAAAACATCACATGGACAGCAGTTTGGAAGCAGGAGATCTGCCGTATGGCCAGTCTGTCGCAATGGAACTGGGGAAGCAATTAGTTAGAGAATTCTAATATAGGCCTGCCTTTGCTTTAGAAAGACTTGCAGTAATTGCTCTGTTTATGTTCCCAGATCATTAGTAATGAATTTAATCACATTTTCCTAAAAATATAAATATCCATGAGAAAGAGGGATTTTGTGACACTTCTAGTTATACACAACTCTAGAAAAACACACTTTCGGGGATGTTTCAACCCTGCTTAGGAGCATGTGTAAGTCCATTAACCTGAGTCTTCTCTCTGATTTCTGTAGCTACATATGCTCAAATGGACTATGAGTGATCCAGTGGTAGAGTTCAAGTGTGGGAAGCCCATTTTTTGTTCAAGTAATGACTTGTGTGCTAAATTAAAACTGTCAGCTGCTGCTATTTTTCTTTATTTGAGTATCTGTTGTCTTGAATGAAAAGGAGAAAAGTGCTACTAGAAGTTGGTTGCTTACACTGTTCAAGTAAGAGGGGAAGTGCTGCATTGGTGTGCAATTATAGGCAAAAGGTTTTTCCTGAATTGTTCAGAACATAACGGTAAGATGTGTGTACATGTAAGGGTACTGACTTAACAGCAAACATAAATGGAAAAAATCTTTTACTTCTTGTAAAAAGAGATGTTTAGATTTCCCTTGGGAATATTTTCTCCATTGTTGTGCATGCTGTTTCACTCTACTTACAGAAGCTGCAAAAAAATATAATTTTACTATATAGGCACAGTAATGTTCTGTAGTTCTCACGTGTAAAATTTCCATTTTTCTAAACACACAGGAAGAAGAAGCAGTTTCAGGTGGGAAGCAATATTTACATGTACTTGATGTTGACATGAATTTTTGCATAATACATAAACATGGGGTGTGGAATTTTATAATGGACTGTAGGTGGTGTTCCAGTTATGGCACTTTTGCTTCAGATTTATGCTTCATTACAACTGTTTTATGAAAACTTACCTTCCCAACCTCTGCTCTGCAACTGACCTCACATGAAGGTTGTCCCACTGGCTTTACTTGTGTCACATCAGTATTTGGATACCAATCCTCCAACATAAATCCATGCCGATGGTAATTCCTTTGGCACTTAGAAAGTGACTTTTCATCCTCTTATTCAAAACCAACAGTATTCGTTATACAGGAAGGAATTAGTAGTAGCCATAGCTTTTCATATTTGCTAATGCCAGGGTTATGTTGTTTTTTAATGTAAAATATAGATTAATCACTTGCTTCCTCTTGAGTTCCTTTGATTCCTGCTCCTCAGTAATATATAATCTATGATACCTATTTTTCCCTTTCCCCAAATACTTGCTCCCTGTGAGTTAAGAAACAGACAGACTAGCCTAATCTATTGTTTTGAGGACATTGCTCTTTTTTTTTTTTTCCCTTTCGATATTAGATATACTCATTCAATGGAAGATGAACAAATAGCAAAATTGAATCTGTGTAGGAAATGCCAATCCCATATTTAATTCTGTTCTGTTGCTAACTGGTAGATGATTTTTTACTTTCTGCACGACACATTCGTACTTTGAAAATCACAAACATCCCAGCTTTAAGAATGTGAGGAGATTTCTCTCTGGACAATTTGTATGGAAAGGGGAATAGATCAGCACAATATAGACAGTTTATTATAAACAGTGCCAAGCTGCTGTGCTGTCTCATGTATCAGGAAGGCTTGGTCTGAAGTAGGTAAGGATCATGTGAATACAGTCTCCATATTACTGATGTTCCAGGTTTAAAAAATGTATGGGTACATGAGTGTGAACAGTTCATTGAATTATAGGATTAAAGACCTGAAAAAAGCATCCCAGATTGGTATGGCATGACAGGAATTGGGCCTCATGTGATCCACCTGTCCGAATGGGGAAAACACATCTTTGTGTGTAAGAAAGATGGTGGGACTGAGTGAGAGGGCTTTAAACTAGAATTAATGAGGGAAGGGAATACCAACAGCACTGCAACAACTTATTGGGATGGCATGGCAACACTGGAGGGGGACAATGCTAGTGGGAAACATCTTGGCACTGGGTGCTCCTGGGAGCACCAAGAACTCAAAAGTGTATCTGAGGGCCGATAATGCCAAATGAAGTGGGATGGCTCCTCCCACTGGAGGGGCTGTGAAGTCTATCACCTCTACCACCAGATACAGGCTCAGGAGTAAATTCATAAGAAGTAATTTTAGAAGGTCTAGACAGAAGTCATGCCTAATTCTTCTTTATTTCTGTAACATAATATGCATTCATTTACCAGCATATTAAAAGAAAGGCAGGCAGAAAATAAGGATTTCTGGTTAGAATTATTGGTGCAACTCTAAAGCACCAGCTCTGCCTAGAATCTGTCCCTCAAACCTTTTTCCCCAATGGGGATTTAAATAGATTGCTAAGTATTTGACAGACCTCAGTATCAAGATCAATACTGAATTAGAAGACATAGCTAAGCATAACCGGGGGGAAATAATTAACAAAATTAAGGAGGGTTTTGCTCTGTGGGGAACTATTAAAGTTATCTTTATGGGGTCATGTAAATGTAATAAAGATTCTGCCTGCACCACAATTTAATTCTATATCAGAAATGGTCCCTGTAGATGTACCAAAAGATTATTTTACGAAAATTGAATGTGTACCCTCTTCTGGACTAAGGGAGAGGGGAAGAAAATCTTAAAAGTAGAAAGTCATTAATTTTACACAACACAGATTTAAAGCTGCCTGAACTCCATCTGTATCAATGGTATGTAGTTGATTCAGATGCTACAGTTCACATGAATGGCTATCCTACTCTCTGAGAAAAGGAGAAGGTAGTGATATAGCTGTGCTCTAGGATGGTACACTTACTCCCCATGACAGAATTTAGTGAAGTATTTTTTGTTTTAAAAAAATACAGAAAATGGTGGAACATAATTTGTTAAAAAATCCCAAATAACACCTGTGTCTCTGGAAGTATTTGGGATAATGCTATTTTAAAAAAACAGAATGCAGACATTATTTCAAATTGCCTTTTAACAGAAAAAGATTCTGATAGTGGAGTGTGATGGTTTAGTACATCTTTTACAGATGTGTGCAGCAAACCTGAATTATTCATTACTGATTTAAATTTTTCTAACTAAATACTAGCATGCAGCTCTCTGAGGATCTGTTGTTCTTTTTTTCCTCTTCCTATTCATTAGTGATTTTCCAATTACCCTAAAACCAATTTAATCTGACCAAAAGTTCTCTTAAAATAATGTCGATCTTTTTCTTAACTCAAAAACAAGGCTTTTGTGAGAGAATGTCAAACTGAATTCATTTTGCTTTGTTAATACCAAGTAGATGGTAACCTTCATCTTGGCTCACAGCTTCCTCCATGGTTGAAAGCACCCATTTAGTATCTGAGGTTTGATCATCAGGGGAAAGTTGATAGTGCTGCCTAGGCTGCTGAGGCCTGTGGACACTTCATGGGTTTGGACCCCGATTGTACCACAAATCCATGTCACCACTGTTGCTTGTACTTTCTTTTAATGAGAGCCCAAGCTGCAAGTGCAGAAAAGCCACAGTATGCTCCCAGAGTACACTTTATGGCATTGATTGCCATTCTTTCGTTTAGCTTCTGATTCCTGGCATTTTTAACCCAGCATGAAAAGTATGATCTTTGCCATTTCATCAAAATATTCCTCTACCAAGTGTCAGGTCAACATAAAATGTTATGTGAGGCTTTTTAGCCACATCTGATAATATTCGTCTGTAGGATCAGTCCTCAGTGGCACGAAGAGTTTCTTTGCCTGAGTAAAGGTTTAAAGGATTGGACCTCTAGTCTCCACAGTGAACTGGTGTTGCACATAATAAATCATCTTTAAACCTCCTTCTAGTCACTTTCCTTCAGGACTGATACTGTTCAGCTACCACAGTTTGTCCTCTGTTTCTAAATTAGCACTAAACTAGCATTCCTTTCCAATGTTTTAAATAAACATCATTTTAAACTAGGAGACAAGCAATGCAATTATTATCATTATGAACATCAGTCTAGGCCAGGGTCTCTCCGTAACATCATCTGCTTCAGAAGGTAGTATGAACAGGAGAAATATGTGGGCTCATGTGTCTCACATGAAAGTCATTCATGGATTAACTCTTGGTATCTGGAGACTAGCTTAACACTCAAAACTCAACCTTTACGTCTCTTCTGAAACTCTTCGGCATTAACACATAACATTCAGTTTTACATGGCAGAGGGTAACTCTTCCTCTGAATACTGATATTCTTGCTTTCACGATACCCAGTGACTTGGACTGTTTAGCTAATTGCTATGTGAAAACAAAATGTCACCATTTTGAATTTGCTTTCTTCTTGTTCCACTGTCCTGTAGCACTTGTGTTGTAAGAGAAAAAAGTGTCTTCTACAGGCAATTTGTTATGTTAAATATTTTTATCATATCCTCTATTATTGGCATACTTTTTCAAGGAGAAGAAATTCAAATTCCATGAGACTTTCTCTGCATGTGTATTTTTCCATGTTTCCAAATTCCTGTTAAAGCATCCATTAAAGCATACCTATTCCCTTCTAATGATTTCCATTCTCCAGATCTTCTGTGGCCATTCCAATACTGCACGTTGATCCCATGTCTAACTTTGAGCTCAAGTCCAGCCTGCTTCACCTTTCCATTGTTTGGACAAAAGACTGGACTTTGATAAGGGCACATGGCGAGATTCAGCTGCAGCCCATCGCACCTTCAGTGTGGTGAACTCAGCGTGCTCAGCCAGTCCTACTGCTACACATCCTAGCACAGCAGTATCATTTGGTTTGGGCTGGGCAAAAAAAATCACCTGCTGTGGTCCCTCATCCAGTTTTCTGTACCGCAGGTTCACACTGCATAGGGAGGCTGTTTGCATATGAATTGTCCTTTTAACATTACAGATACCCCAACATAGATAGGTGGAGCTTGATGGGGAGTACTCTGGGCTGTCTTCTTCTCTTTTGTCTGGGGGTGTACAGACATAGCCTAATTCTGTAAACATCCCTTTTAGATCCAGTGAGTGGAAGTGAACACAGTATTCCAGATGAGATATTTATAAAGCCATAAAATATTAAGACTTTTTTTTTTTTGCCTTATTACCAGACATCCAAACACCTTGCCTGCTTCTGTAAGCACAGTCATTTTTGAGTTTAGAACTTCTCTGAGCTACATACAAAGATGCTTCCTTCTTACACTTTAATGGTTTATTTCATCAACTTTCACATTGCTTATTCAGCTAGTTTTGTTAGGTCTTTCTGAGATTTTCATAGACTTTTTGAGACTTTTGTGTCTGAACACCTTTTATCCCCACATAAAGTTGCTGTCATAATGTTGTTCATTAATAAAGCTGTGAGGCACTCAGAGACCTTGGGACCAAACAAGGATTTTGGAGGACTCTGGTCAAGCTTAGTGGAAACACTTTCTCTGCTCCTCAACACGATTAATTGAAAATATGTTATAGAAAAACACTGTTTCAGAGTTGCTGTTCTGGGAATCATGGTCATGTGTGATCTCTTTGAGTGGCTGTTTTCTGAATTACTATTAGGGACAATCATTAATGTGAATAAGAATGGTTTTACTCATTCTAGTGAGCCTCAGATGGACCAACTGCCTCAAAACCTCTTGCAGTCTCAGTGTTTGTACACAGTGTTGAGACTTTACTTGCTATTTCTTCCTGTGATTTTCCTTGCTAAACTGAAGGGTTTATTCCCAGAGCTCAGGGATGCTATTTGCAACTTCACCCCGTGGCTGCCTATATTTTGCTATCTAATATTCAGATACAAAATTATAGCCTCATGGATAGCTAGCTTCCTATTCACCCATGACCTGAAATGCCATGAAAAATGTGAAAAAGGATTTGGAAGGGCAAAAGACCCATCCCTGGAAACATTCAAGGTCAGCTTTGACAGGGCTGTCAGCACCCTGATCTAGTTCATGTCCCTGTTCATTGCAGGGAGGCTGGACTAGATGACTTTTAGAAGTCCCTCCAGCTCAAAACATTCTGTGATTCCATGATGTTGCATCTCTGCTGGATCACTGCTGACCTGGGAGAGAAACGACTATTCAGATGACTGGCAGCCTTCATAAGTCCAGTTTATCCAACATACTCAGACATCTGTTTAGGCACCTCTTCCCATCCTGTGCTTTTTACTCAGGATTTGGAGTGCTAATTTCTGTACTAACTTGCTTTTATGGTCATTGATATTTTTAAAAATTGTTAAAAACAAACAAAAACTCCAAAGTGCAAACCTGTGCATTGCTCATGTTGAGGGAGCTAATAAAATTCTATTTATTTTTGTTTTAAGTTAGATTGTTAATTTCTTCATCTGCAGACGTCTATGCCAAAATTTGTCACCTGGATGTTTTTAAGGGCTCAGAGCTGTGCAGAATTCTGTGCAAGGAGGCAAAACCACCTCCTTGTAAAGGCAAGACACACTCTAAACCCTCTCCTGTCTGTAGTGATGCAATTTTGGGACACAGTAGCACAAGAAATATAAATGATACTGTAGCCTTTCATTCCAGACACTCTGTCTCCCTAATGATACATCAGAGTATTTTCATCTAACTTCTCCTGATAAATCATTGGTAGTATTGGCTAGTTATTGATGACAAATGTATCATATTGATAGCTAAATATTGGTAGCTAAATGTATAATAATGCATCATTGTAACATCTCCAATACCTGCTGATAAATGGCTTCAATTTCTTGCTACAACAGCAATTTATGAAAGAATATCATATAAACTTCAAGATAAACTCCCACAATTTGAAGAGATTGCCTCTTTTTACACTTTATAAATAGAAGCAAAGATTGTACATCTCCTTCAATAAATGTGTTGAAATGGTCTAGTCTAATTCCCAAAAGGACAAGTACAGAGCTCAAAGGGGAGCTCTTTGTTGGTCTAAATTGTCATAACTCCAGGAGAGCTATAGCAATTTACTCTGAAGAAGGAGCCTGCCTGCTGTTACCTCTTAAGCTTTACCAAAGTGATTTCTTTTTTTCCCCTCTTTTTGCAAGGAGCCCTCACCTAAAGACACCTAGCTGCTTGGGGATCCACAAAATGGAACAGATGAAGAATCCCATACTTACAAACGAAATTATACTTATGATCTGCATCAGGTGCTTCCTCTTTCAAATTCTTTCCAAAGGGGATATAATATTAATAAAAGTCTTAAGACAATTATTCTGTGGTAGGGAGCTTTTATGAGACAGGTGAGACACTGACATGATTCCGCTTTTGGCTGAACACATGCTTTTAACATTTTCTGCTGGGCAGTTGGAGGGGCAAAAAATTCCAAACCAAACGCTGTCAAAAACTTGGTGACAGCAAAGCACATAGTTTATATCATTGTTCACATTTCCAACTCTGAGTAGTTAATTTATCTCCAAGTTGTACTTGTAAAACCTTTATGTATCATCATCACTTATTTCTGGTATGGAATAAATGTACACACACATTTCATCTAATCAAGGCAGTGTACAGGCAGGAACTAGCTGACAAAGTGTTCCTCCTGATCTTTTAATGTACCTTTTCTCTTCCCTATATTCCCTTCAAATGTCATCTCCTCTTGTCTTCTGTCAAACTGTTGCAAGCCTGAGAATAATAAATAATACATACTTCATATTCCAGCAACTTTATACAAGTGCTCTTAACATATAAGCTCTCCAGAAAGACAAGGGAGAGAAAATTTGAGTTGTAGCTCTCTTATCTTAAAACGAGAGAGAAACCATTATGTTCCATTTGTGCCACTTCTCACAGACTGTGCCTGGGAGCTGAGGGAGGAAAGATCTTCCCTCTGTACATACAGCACTAGCATAGCAACAGTGACACTGAAGACCCCCAAGAGCCCACAGGGAAGCCCCAAGAGGCGCAGGTCTATCTGTTTCCCTGAGCTAGCTCATCTCACATCTCAACACCACTTCAGTGATGTGACCTAACTCTCACCAAGCCCTGTGGCAGGCCAGGGGTACAGAAACCTGCTTGCAAGAAACCTTGGGAAAGATTGGCAATGCATGTAACAGTTCTTCCTAGGAGAAGAGGACCTTATTTTCAATGTGCTGGGGGCTGCTGGGCAATGAAGAGGAATTGCAGCTTAAGCTTTGCTTTGCCCTGTGTTTGTGTGTGGGACAGAGTTCTCCCTTTCTTCCTTCAGATACTTCAGATTCTTAGGAATTTGTCTAGGCCTCCCTGTGCTCTCCTGCCTTCACTTTTGTGGTAATGCAACACCAAATTAAATGAGATTTAATGAAAGGTGCCTATCAGCTCTTTGCTGGTCATGGATATCCTCATGGATAGCCATGGCCAGTGAGGACAGCTTCAAGGTCCCTCTTGCTCTTCTGTTAACACGGAAAGAAAGCCAAAAGGACTTTCATATGGCCCACAGGCTCCCCTGTGCAGAAGTAATAGGGATTGCTGGAAGGCAAAGGGGGCTGAAAAAGGATTTCATCATTAAATAAAACAAATTAGAAAATGCCAGAGTCAGCTCCAGGTTCTAATGAAATGGTTTATGGTAAATAAACACTCATGAATTATACATGAAACTAAAGCTTGTATAGAGGAGATCAAGCCAAGCAAATGTTGTCATCTCTAGTTTGTATAGTAAAACCTAACTTATTTTTCAATTCGCAGAGACAAGGCAGCTCCCCTAAGTGCACCTGTTTGGCTTTGTTTGGTTTGGGATTGGTTTGCTGTTTTTTTTTTTTTTTTTACTTCCTCCCCTTCAGCTCCTCACACCACCAATAAAAGACTAAGTAACACCATTACTATAAAACAAGCTGCACAGCACAAAGCTGTATTTACCTGAATAATGTCACATTACTGTTTCCATACCATTAAATTTTTACTTTGGGCCTTTTATAACCCTTAGAGGTATAAAGGTTATTGTTCCAGCCTCAAAGAAATGCAGTAGGAGGCAATTTTCCAAGTGGAGGAAAAAAGTTACGCACATAAGTGTTATTCATGCACTCAGTGAGAAAATTTAGCTCCCTGTCCACCCCCATACCTCCCAGCTTCCTCAGCAAGATGCAACAAGATTTAGAAAACAGAGAGATAAAAAGTTTTGGCCTGAGTGTCAGTGAAGAGGATGTTATTTTTTATCAACTACTCTGCATTATGAATTAATCTACTTCATTCCCTGTACACTTCAAGCAAAACATTTGCAGAGTATAGAATTAATACAGAATTACAGAATAGTTGGTGCTGGAAGGGACCTCCAAAGGTCATCTAGTCCAACCCCCCCTGCAATGAGCAGGGATTCTGTGATTCTGTGATTCTGATTCTGTGAACTAGATCGGTTTGCCCAGAACCACATCCAGCTGGCTTTGAACGCCTCTAGGGATGGTGCAGCCACTGCCCCTCTGGGAAACCTGTGCCAGTGTTTTACCACCCTCATTGAAATGAATTTCTTCCTCACATCCAGCCTGCATCTCCCCTCTTTTACTTTAAAACCATCACCCCTCAATCCTATCACAACCAGTCCTGCTAAAAAGTCTGTCCCCATCTTCCCTACAGGCCCCTTTTAAGAACTGAAAAGCCACAATAAGATCTACCCATATCTTAGCTTCTTCCTGCTGAACAACCCCAACTCTCTCTCTCCTCACAGGAGAGGTGCTCCATCCCTCTGATCACTTTTGTGGCCCTCCTCTGGACCCTCTCCATCAGGTCCATGCCTGTCCTGTGCTGAGGACTCCAGAGCTGGCTGCCAGTATCCAGGTGGGGTCTCACCAGAGCAGAGAGTCAGAATCACCTCCCTCCCTGCTGGCCATGCTCCTTTGGGTGCAGCCCAAGGTATGATTTGCTTCTGGGCTGTGAGCACATACTGCCAGCTCATGTCCAGCCTTTTGTCCACCAGTAACCCCAAGTTCTTCTCCTCTGAGGTACCCTCAATTCCTTAATTCTCCAGTTTATTGATACCAGTGGTTGCACTGACCCAGGTGCAGGACCCTGTACTTGGCCCTGTTGAGTCTCATGAGGTTTGCACTGGCCCACCTCTCAAGCCTGTCCAAGTCCCTCTAGGTACCCCTTCCCTCAGGTGTGTCAACTGCACCTCGCAGCTTATTGGCCTCGATGCATCATGTATGTGCCCTTTTCAGCTGGATGGTACAAAATTTGGGTATGTTCTCTTTTCTAATAGCAGAGTGTTTTGGTTTATTTGCCGGGTAAACATAGGAGGAATGTGTCAAGGGTTCTGAAATCAAGGAACTAAATCCAAACATTCAAAGGCTCCAGCTGTTACTTGGGAAGTCAGTCTTATACACAATAAAATAAGCTCTGAATATTACAGGTTATTATTGGCAAATGTTTCCTGTGATACACTGACAACAGAGCTGAGTAGTTATAAACTCAGAGAACAAGTCACTTACATAGTGTTATGTTTGCACTGATTATGGCATAGAAATCTTGGTAGGTCTATGTGAATAAACAGGAGAACAAACGAAGTGGGTACCCTGGAGACAGAGGATATAAAGAAGGCAGAGGTGCTGAATGCCTTCTTTGCCTCTGTCTTTACTCCTGCAGACTCTCCCCAAGGGCCCCGGATTTCTATAGCTCCAGAAGGAGTCAGGACAAAGGAGGAGTTTGCTTTGGTAGATGAGGATTGGGTTAGGGATCAGCTATGCAAACTGGACATCTGTAAATCGATGGGTCCGGATGGAATGCACCCACGGGTGCTGAGGGAGCTGGCGGAGGTCATTGCTAGGCCACTCTCCATCATCTTTGGTAAGTCGTGGGAAACGGGCGAGGTGCCTGAGGATTGGCGGATGGCAAAGGTCACACCAATCTATAAGAAGGGCAAGAAGGAGGACCCGGGTAATTATAGACCGGTCAGCCTTACCTCCATCCCTGGAAAGGTGATGGAACAACTTATTCTTGACTCCATCACTAGGCATATCAAGGATGAGGGGGTCATTAAGAACAGCCAACATGGTTTTATGAGGGGGAAGTCATGTATGACCAACCTTATAGCCTTCTATGAGGAAGTGACTAGGTGGAGGGATGATGGTAGAGCGGTAGATGTAGTTTTTCTTGATTTCAGTAAGGCATTTGATACTGTCTCCCACAGCATCCTCATAGATAAGCTAAGGAAGTGTGGGCTTGACGATCAAGTAGTGAGGTGGATCGAGAACTGGTTGAAAGGAAGAAGGCAGAGAGTTGTGGTCAATGGCGCAGAATCTAGCTGGAGGTCTGTGACTAGTGGAGTTCCCCAGGGGTCGGTGCTGGGACCGGTGCTGTTTAATATTTTCATCAATGACCTGGATGAGGGAACTGAGTGCACCATCAGCAAGTTTGCTGATGACACAAAACTGGGAGGAGTGGCTGACACACCAGAGGACTGTGCTGCCATTCAGCGAGACCTGGACAGGCTGGAGAGTTGGGCGGGGAGAAACTTGATGAAATTTAACAAGGGCAAGTGTAGAGTCTTGCATCTGGGGAAGAACAACCCCATGTACCAGTACAGGTTGGGGGTTGACCTGCTGGAAAGTAGTGAAGGGGAAAGGGACCTGGGGGTCCTGGTGGATAGGAGGATGACCATGAGCCAGCAATGTGCTCTTGTGGCCAAGAAGGCAAATGGCATCTTAGGGTGCATTAGAAAGGGAGTGGTTAGTAGGTCAAGAGAGGTTCTCCTCCCCCTCTACTCAGCCTTGGTGAGGCCGCATCTGGAATATTGCGTCCAGTTCTGGGCCCCTCTGTTCAAGAAGGACAGGGAATTGCTTGAAGGAGTCCAGCGCAGAGCCACAAAGATGATTAAGGGAGTGGAACATCTCCCTTATGAGGAGAGGCTGAGGGAGCTGGGTCTCTTTAGCTTGCAAAAGAGGAGACTTAGGGGTGACCTCATCAATGTTTACAAATATGTGAAGGGTAGGTGTCAGGATGATGGAGCTAGGCTTTTTTCAGTGATAACCAGTGATAGGACAAGGGGCAATGGGTGTAAACTGGAACATAGGAAGTTCCACGTTAACATCAGGAAGAACTTCTTTACTGTAAGAGTGACAGAGCACTGGAACAGGTTGCCCAGGGGGGTTGTGGAGTCTCCTACACTGGAGATATTCAAGGCCCGCCTGGACAAGTTCCTGTGTGATGTACTGTAGGTTACCCTGCTCTTGCAGGGGGGTTGGACTAGATGATCTTTTTAGGTCCCTTCCAACCCTTGGGATTCTGTGATTCTGTGATTCTGTGATTCTTGTTCTGGAAAGGATAGATTTAAAAGATTGTGACTGTTTCACAGGACTGTATCTTACAGATCCTTGTTAGTCTTTACCTGCTCATAGTAATTTAAACTTTCAATTTTAATCAGGATTAAAAACAATGAGAAAAAAACCTTGATTTAAATAGCTGATTTGATTTTTGCTTTGCATTTGTGTTTGGTAATGAACTTTCTTCTCACTGACTGGCATAATAATGAACACATGCTAATTTGCAACCATATTTGCAATGTATATTTGATACATTTCAGTATCTTTTTTATTTTAACATATAAATATACACAGTGAAAATGTGAGAATTATTGTAATTTGTTCAGATGCTAATGATTTACATTCATATTATTTCAGAAAGCAGCAAAAGATTTTTCTTTCCTAAATGTTGATTTTGTTTGGGGTTTGTATCAAAATGCATTGGGGTTGAAACTAAAAATCAACTTAAATGCACTAAACTGGTTTAATTAAATGTATTTAACCACATCAATTTTTTTTCCTTATAAAAGGGAAATGTATTTAAAACTAGCCAGACTTCAAAATAAATGAAGTGACTACATTATTTAGTGAACTAAGAGATTATTTCCTATCTCCAGGAGCTAATATGTAGGTGTCTAACATGCAGATAAATGGCTAGTGAGATTATCAGAAGTGCGTATGGGTGCTAGTGCCTCATTTCCCCTGAAGTCAATAGGAGCTAGACATTTAATCTGTAGGAGGGATTTTGAAAATCCCACTGGTCATCTGTCTCCATCTCCAGGCACCAAAATATCTTTGGAAATCTGACTCCTCACCGTTAGGGTTTTGTCCATGTTATCTTTTCTACTTTTTTTATTCATAGATGAGAAAACAATCCCGAGTTTTCAGCCTTCAATCTACTTCTGAGTTTTGCATGAGCAATGCTAATTAAATGACAAAAATATTTGCTATATCTGCCGTTCAGCAAAAACAAACATCAAAGAAAACTAAGATTTTTCTGTACAGTGAAAAAATTGAAAGAGTGCAAAAGCCAATATCAGCATCACAGTAATGGCAGAAAAAGTAATAAATACCTGGATTTGAAGACATAAGAATTAATTTAATAAAGTCCATGCTGACCTTAAAGATTTAGCATTTTCCTACTAATTCCCCAAGAAGATTTTGCTTGAGCAACTGAGTAGGAGAATCTTTCTAACATACTGCAATAATGCTGAGAAAATCTAAGCTTTAATAGAGGTTATCAGTGTTTTATATCTGTTTCCAGGTGGAGCTTTTTAAAATTAATTTGATTTTGCTTAATTTTTTAACTAAATAGAAGCATCTATGTTTAGCCTAACTTCTGTGCACTTCTAGAAATTCCCAGCAACAATACTGAGTGCCTGGGCTGCCATTACAGTCACTGGGGCATCACATCTCTCCAACTAGAATCTAAGCAGGGCACTACAAAAAGTACCTGTGTGAAACCCACACCTCTGTCTCAAATTTGGCCTTTCAGTGTTTCTCTGATGTACTTTCAGGGGCTTCCTTACACTCAGGATGCCCTGCCTGAACTCGCTAATGGATTTAGACAGCTACATCTTCTCTTTAAAAGCCTAAATGCATTGGTGCCGCTCCTTCACCCAGTAGGTCAGTGGTTTGAGCTTTTACCTTGCTTGAATTCTCTCATCTGCCAAGGAAGTTCTCCTAAGACAGAGTCCACATGGGCAGGTAGGTGGCAGCTTTCTGAGATGGGAGCCTTCCCTAATCCACCTGCTGAGATTTTACATTTTGCATATGAATGTGTTCCACTGGGAGGTGACTTAAATATTCAGATGCATTGTTATTCTTTCTCTCTCTACTTCAATCATAAGGAATTATTATAGCAAACATGAAGCAGCACTAACTGGAGAAAAGTGATTTTTCCATGCTTAATATTTTTATATAGTCCACTGCAGATGGTTCCCTATCAGGAAAAACTGTGCATTGACCCACGCTCTTCTAAATTCAGAGCAAGTTTGAATAAGCTATGGACTAGAAAAAACAGCAAATAGAATCATAGAATCATAGAATAGTTAGGGTTGGAAAGGACCTTATGATCATCTACCTCCAATCACCCTGACATGAGCAGGGACACCTCACACTAAACCATGGCACACAAGGCTCTGTCCAACCTCGCCTTGAACACCAACAGGGATGGAGCACCCACAACCTCCCTGGGCAACCCATTCCAGGGCCTCACCACCCTTACAGTAAAGAATTTCTTCCTTATATCCAATCTAATCTTCCCCTGTTTAAGTTTGAACCCGTTACCCCTTGTCCTATCACTACAGTCCCTAGTGAAGAGTCCCTCTCCAGCATCCTTGTAGGCTCCCTTCAGGTACTGGAAGGCTGCTATGAGGTCTCCACGCAGCCTTCTCTTCTCCAGGCTGAACAGCCCCAACTTTCTCAGCCTGTCTTCATACAGGAGGTGCTCCAGTCCCCTGATCATCCTTGTGGCCCTCCTCTGGACTTGTTCCAGCAGTTCCATGTCCTTTTTATGTTGAGGACAACAGAACTGTACACAATACTTCAAGTGAGGTCTCACAAGAGCAGAGTAGAGGGGCAGGATCACCTCCTTCCACAAATAATCACTTCAAAGATGATGAAGAGGCAAAAAGCCTTGCTGGGATTTCTAAACTAGCCACAGATGTGGCATGCTGTGCGTGGTCAGCACCAAGATGTTTCTCTCTGTGCCTACAGGAATTTTGTCCATGGTCAGCAACGGAAATGTAGCACCTACAAAGTTTAAACATCTCTAGGATTAATAGAGAGTTGAGTTGGGAGAGAAGAGTCACCTTTTTAATTAAAGGTGTTTTCCTACTTTAAAGTGCAGAACTGGGTATGTGATTACAGCCAAAGCCTCACTCTTGACATTTCCAGATATTAATACTTTACATAATACCAATATGTCAGTATATTAATGGATGATAGCTGCTTTCTGTCAGCTATGGTGTTTGCAACTGGGCTCATGTTCAACTGGTTAGCCATCCAACCCAGCAGTCCCTTTCCAGGGTTACTGGTTTCTGTCACAGTTTTCCACTCTGTAAATCTGACTTACATTCTTGTCTCCTACATGTATGAACCTGATTTTCCAGCATTGAAATTACGTATTTTGAATTAGTTTATTTTACCCAGCAATCCAAATTGCTTTACAGAACTAATCTGTTCTTATTGCTTACAATGTCAACAACATTTGTGCCAGCAGCAGGCTTTACTAGCAATTATTTTATACTTCCTCTCCAGTAATTAATAAATATATCAAATAGCTTAGACCTGGTGAACAGATTCCTGCAAGAACTCAGCAGAACCTCCTACATTATGATAATTATCCAATTACAACACACCAATTTCCAAACTATTTAAAATGTGTTAAACTGATACTGTACAGTGCTTAACTTTAATCACTACGTAGCGTCATTTTGTGCCAGTTGCTTTACAGTTTCGAGCTATATGGCAGTGTGTTTATCCCTGTTAATAAAGATTGCTGTCCTATTAAAAGCGCACTTTTTTGCTCTCCCTTAGACTTACTAAATACTGCTTCATCTTGATGCTACAGATTAGAGATACTATTTTCCTTTTTTACTGGCTCATGAGGAGCTTTCAGAACATCACATTCAGCACCATAAGGGATATTAGCATGATCTGCCTATCTGGTGCCAGCTATTTTGCAGTCCTCTACTTTTGTGTACTACCAACATGTTCCTGTCTGCTGAGCACTGGCAAAGACTGTTTCTTCATTGGAGAGTGTTGTCCTGGGTGTTCAGTCGCTGGTAAAAAATTGCAGTTTTCAGATGTGGCCAAAAAATGGAGGAATTCCCTTTGCTGGTATTTAAACTTTGCACTGAAGCATGTGATCAGTCAAACCCACGCAGATGTCAGTTGATGTCCATGAGCTTGATGGGTTTGCTTTGTATTGTACCTCAGAAAAGATTCAATTGAAAATTAAGTTAATAACCTAGGAATCCAGCAGTCATTGAAGACTGGTTTCAAATCTTTCGTATAAAAATTCTTTAAAAAACCTGAATCTTTTTAATGACTTGCAGGGGAGATAAATAAGCAAGTGCATAAGTACATATAAATATGTAAAAGCTACCTTTTTTTCTTTTTTTCCAAAAAGATTGATCACATGCAGCTTTATTCTGTGTGTTCTTTAAACTTCAGATTTTAACTTAATGTTCCACTAGAGATTTTATTATATCCAGTTATTGTCAAATCAATAGTTAATTTTATTTAATTCCAATAAGAATCACATACATGGATATTTTTACTTTAAAATAAGCTACCAATTAGACCAGAAAATCTGCCTCAAAGGTAGGACAAAAAGAGAGCAGCTAAAATAAGGTTGGTGACAGGTTCATAATCAAAGCCCTTCTCTGTACTGGGAAATAAACACTTGTGAGGATTCTCAGTGTGTTTTACAGTCTTAACGGCTGTCAGGTCTCCCTTGATTGACCCTGAATAAAATCTAACTGGGGGTGACAAAAAAATATGTCCATCAACTTTGCTCATGCATTACAACATAAAAATCGACCGGAGTCATTGACTACAGGTAGCAATGAGCAAAACTACACAAGATAAATACTCTGGTTTGCGAATACTCATTCACACCACTTTCGTCTGCCACCTTCATTTTTGGATTGGGCATTCATGGATAAAAAGTAGGTGATCTGAAAAAATCGTGTGTGTCTTTTAAGAGACAGTATCATGTTATGTTACTCCCTTCACAGAAATTTATGTTACATGGTGTTAGAACATGAGCTAAGCTTAATGTAACACCATGCATTAAAAACTGCACATCATCATTGTAATGTGTGTCAGGACAATGAATTGTTACATCACATATCTCTTCATTTGTATATAGGGAACCCATGGAAATAATTTGCAGAGGAATATATTCTCCTTTTGATGCATGCACATAAATCCCTTTTCTCTCACTACTTTCAGCTCTTTATCTAATGGTTGGCCTGAGCTAGAAAAACTGCTTTTAAAAAAGCCTTGAGTTAGCTAAAAAGGTTTGAATTGTAGCTTAGCTTTCATTATAGACACAGTTTAACCCTGAAAACTGTATGAGAGAGCTGGTTTGTAACCTGTGCTCCCCAGTAGTGTCATATTTGAGGAATCACCGTTGCTGCCTTCTCCATCCAGGGTAAATTGTACTGTCACTATAACTTTGCTGAAGATGAGCAGGTTTCCTTCTGATTTTATGTCACCACATCCCAGTGGGCTACTTCCTTTTTACAAAAGCATAGATGAAATCAGAATCCGTCCCTGCAGTGTTTAGAGAAGGTACAAAAGCAGAAACAGGAACAGACTTTGCTTCTGACTCTCTTCAGCTTCTACCTGATGTTTCCTTCCCCCCCTACCTAGCTTCCCAACATAATTGAGCCTCTCCTGGAACAAAACACAGCTCCCATTGATTCACTGTTTTCAGCAGGTATCTTGCAAATTCTGAAGCAGCAACCAATTTTATGCTTGTCACATCCCATGGCTTGTCCTGCTTGCCTGTATTTGTGGTGTTGAGCAACTCTCAAAGTATTTCAGAGGGATATCTGTGGAAGATCACTTTGACCAGGGACGATCACCTGATAAGAAAGTGTGTCAAGAGGTCTACACTACAAGGAATACTGATACTATGTTGTATGGTCACAACCAGAGAAATTCATTCTTGTGCACTTAAACGGAGCCTAGCTGTGTGCTGGTCAATTAACAGAGGTTAATTTTATCTACTGAATATATATATATAAAGATACTATTAACTTTAATTCAAAATCAAATCATATTTATCAAATCATATTTCTGACAACTGGGAAAAGGGAAATATAACCCTCATTTTCAAGAATGGGAAAATGGATGGCTCAGGGAATTACAGACCAGTTAGTCTCACCTCTGTGCCTGGCAAAATCTTGGAGCAGATTCTCCTGGAAGGCATGCTAAGGCACATGAAAAACAACAAGGTGCTTAGTGCCAGCCAGCATGGCTTCACTAAGGGGAAATCCTGCCTGACCAATTTGGTGGCCTTCTATGATGGGGGTACAGAACTGGTGGACAGGGGTAGAGCAGTTGACGTCATCTACCTGGACTTGTGCAAAGCATTTGATGCTGTCCCTCACGACATCCTTGTCTCTAAATTGGAGAGACATCAATTTGATAGATGGACCACTCGGTGGATAGAGAACTGGCTGGATGGCTGCACACAAAGAGTTGTGGTCAATGGCTCAGTGTCCAGCTGGAGACCAGTAACAAGTGCTGTCCCTCAGGGATCGGTGTTGGGACCGCTCTTGTTCAACATCTTTGTTGCTGACATGGACAGTGGGATTGAGTGCGCCCTCAGCAAGTTTGCCGATGACACCAAGCTGTGTGGTTCGGTTGATACGCTGGAGGGAAGGAATGCCATGCAGAGGGACCCTGACACGCTTGTGAGGTGAGCTGATGCCAACCTCATGAAGTTCAACCATGACAAGTGCAAGGTCCTACACCTGGGTCAGAGCAACCCCAGGCACAGCTACAGGTTGGGCAGAGAAGAGATTCAGAGCAGCCCTGCAGAGAAGGACTTGGGGGTATTGGTTGATGAGAAAATGAACATGAGTGGGCTGCAGTGTGTGCTCGCAGCCCAGAAAGCCAACCGTATCCTGGGCTGCATCAAAAGGAGCGTGACCAGCAGGTCGAAGGAGGTGATCCTGCCCCTCTACTCTGCGCTTGTGAGACCTCAGTTGGAGTATTGTGTGCAGTTCTGGTGTCCTCAGCATAAAAAGGACATGGAACTGTTGGAACAAGTCCAGAAGAGGGCCACAAGGATGATCAGGGGACTGGAGCACCCCCCAGTATGAAGATAGGCTGAGAAAGTTGGGGCTGTTGAGCCTGGAGAAGAGAAGGCTGCTTGGAGACCTCATAGCAGCCTTCCAGTATCTGAAGGGAGCCTACAAGGATGCTGGAGAGGGACTCTTCACTAGGGACTGTAGTGATAGGACAAGGGGTAACGGGTTCGAACTTAAACAGGGGAAGATTAGACTGGGTATAAGGAAGAATTTCTTTACTGTAAGGGTGGTGAGGCCCTGGAATGGGTTGCCCAAGGAAGCTGTGAATGCTTCATCCCTGTTGGTGTTCAAGGCCAGGTTGGACAGAGCCTTGTGTGCCATGGTTTAGTATGAGGTGTCCCTGCCCATGTTAGGGTGGTTGGAACTAGATGATCACAAGGTCCTTTCCAACCCTAACTATTCTATGAATCCATGATTCTATGCAATAGCCTTTAGGGAGATTGAATGAATCCCAGGGAAAAAAAAAAAAATAAAAATGAAGGAGAGCATAAAATAGGAAGACTTTAATTACTTAATTTCCACATTTTGTTTTATCATAAATGAAAATGAAATTATATTGAAACTGAACAGATGGCTTTGAGGGATAAACAAAATAGTACAAAAACTCATTGAGCATTTACTTATTAAAGCAATGGTCTCAATCCTCAGCTGAAGCAAATTTGGCACAGCTATGGCCATGGGTTTTTTCAAGCTGTCTAAACAAAAGGTAATGGATGAGATGATGGAAACTGCCACTGGGGATCAGTGGACTTTAAAGATGACTGCAACACCTGCAAGGTATGCTCTGACCTCAGCAGCATAGGTGGAAGATGCATAACATCTCTAATTTGAACTATATGAGCCGACACACATGATGGCTCTATAGTCTAAATGAACCAGCATTTTAACACAAACCAGCTCCACCGCAACAACCCTCTTATTTTAGAAACTCCCTTACTAAAGCCAAGGAAACAAATTAAAAAGGTAAGAAGAGATTTGATGGAATACAGGGTAATGAGGCTTACTATTTCCTCAGCTTAAAAGTTGTGTGTTTCTTAAGGGTAGTCTTTATTGACAGACATATTAACTGGGAATTGCTAATATCACAGGGACTTGTGGTATATTGTAGTGCTTTTGAGTCTGTCCACTCTTTTCTTCTGACAAAGCATATATGTGGCATTGACTTTTTAAGCTGGTCTTTCACAGAGAATGTTATGAGTTCTAGGCAGGGCTTTGCAGCCTAGCATGTTTCCTTGCATGTGAATTAGGTGCACTGTGAACATTTCCTATGAAACACCTATTAAACACCAGTTGTTTATGTGGGCAGAGATCTGAGCTCATCAGGCAGATTAGCTGCTTCCAGTCCTTTATTCTTAAGTGAAATGGGAATGATCAGTAATCACGAAATGTGCTCTTATCCAGAAGAAATAAATAAGATTTAGCTGGATTTTTTAGGCAGAGGGCATAGTATATTGGCACTGACAATTACACCCACTCAACTAAATTTATGAAAAGCATGTAACAGACTGCTTTGGAAATATTCCTTATTTGGAGCCAAGTGAAAGCTGATATGACCAGACGACACTGGTCTGAGGCGAGGAAATCCTAAACACAGCAGCTGCAGCTTTACATGTAGTGTGCTTGGAAGGAGCAATACAGGAGAATATGTAAAGATATATATAAGGTCTCACATACAGAATTACTTGTTCCATCTATCCGCATAGCTAGACCATTGGCAAATTAGGTTTAGGAACCTGCCTCTATGCAACAGTATGCACATAATTACTTAGAGTCAACAGATCTTATGAGAAACCTTCAACCAGATGCAACACAAGCAGAACAATGCCAAACTCCTTGAAAAATCAACAGTTTCTGTACCACCTAAAAGATACAATAGGATTCATAATCTTCGTAACAGAGTGTATTCAACTCTGGTGTAATGTCACTAATTTAAATGGAAACATATCTATGACTGCCTAAGCTAGAAATTGTTTCAAAGGAGTCATGGGGGGGGGGGGGGGGGGAAGGGGGAAAAAAGAAAAATTCCTTTCATTAAAAAAGGAGTGACTCTCCTGGAAAACCATATACATATTTTCCTTGATACTCAGATATCCAGACCCTTCGAAATAAAATTACTGAAGTGTTAATTTATACTTTTCATGTACTAATACAAACACGTATTAGTACAAACGAAGTAGATCATGCTTTCAAACACATTTTTGATGTACACTTCAGCATCCATCGTTCACACTTTTTTTAATTTATCATTATATATACTTAAATATGAACTCAGAATTGGTATATTATCAGCTGTTATCTGAATTAGCTGTTGGTAAATAGTTGTATTCTACTTTTGAAATACAGTAGCTGTGCCTAAAGACTGTCTGTGATGCAAGTTAATGCTTCAGGGCTAGAGATAAAACATTTGTAGCACTTGGAAACATGAGTTACTTTTCTTAATACTGTTGCTTCTAGACAATTTTTATTTTTGTACTGTTATTTGTTGTTAGCCTTCTCACTTATGGAACAACTATGTCAGATATAGAAATGACATCAAAGACTATTTTTGAAAAAATAATTGATGTATAGGTGCACCGTGGTAATACAGCTTTCCTTGCAGCAGTCTGTATTTTCAAAGGGTATGTAGTGTAATCGCACCGCCTTGGGATTGTTTAGAGAACAGCTTCAACCCCAGCATGATTCAATACAGCTTTCTAAAGCTAGAGTAAAAAAGATTTGAATTTCCATCAAAGTAAGGCGCTGCATTTTCCTTTGTGCCTGCCAGGATGTTGCTTTCCTTCCTCCTCCTCCTGCATGGGAAATCGCAGGTTTGCACATCAAATACATAATACATCTGTGAACTTGTCTCCAGGTCATAGCTGTTCACTGGGTTATGCAGGCTGTTGATGTTGAAACCTGCGTCTCCCTGCAGAGACAACCTGCTGAGCTAAGGCTGTGTTGGGGCTGGCACAGCTTGCAGGTCCCTGACTTGTGTTCTGTCACAGAGATCACATTTGTTCTTCTCTGCAGATAAGACACAACCCCGCAGACTTGAGCAATCTTGGCTCTCCCTATGCCAGGTCTGAACAGGACCCGATGGTGCCAGCTGCACTCCCGTGGCTGTTGACCGATGAACTGTAACTGTCATGTCATGAAAAGCAACATGACATCCTCCCTTGGAGACACGTTTTCTCAAGAGATATTGGTCACTGGCAGTGTTGAGGGTCAGGGCAAGTGGCTAATGCAGGAAGAAAGGAAGTGGGAAAAACTAAGGCCTCCACAGACCTTCCTGAACTGTACTCCACTATATTTAACTTTATTTATTCATTTAAGCTATTTTTTTCTTTCTCATAAACTTAAATGCTCATTATAAGGAAGTTTTTTCAAACACAGACCCAAAGGGGTTTTGTTTTGGTTTGGTTTTTAATGGTTAGCCTCAACTAAGTACAATCATGAAGGAAATTAGGTCTTGAGCTGTGAGACAGTTATAAGTCTGGAGCTGAGCTGTCAGTGATAATGACGTCTCTTTATTTGCTTCTTTCAGTCCCTTGACACTAAAGTGACAGATAGGCTCTTCTAGAGGACCTTGGCAGAATGATAACAGCACTAAGTTGTAGTTACAATTAAAGCTTTAAAGGATTTTAAGGTTATTACAGCACAGAATTTATGATTGGGATGGCACAGGGTTTCTACAAGCAGAATCGGTATAGTAAAATTTGTAAGTAGTGTAGTACAGAATTTTATAGCACAACTTATAATTTCACCTGGACCCTGTGAAAACTGCATCAGCTCTTAATAACTGGTTTGCTGTATCGACATGACAATCATAACCTTGACTCAAATCATACAAAAGAATATGAGTCACTCCTTCAGTCTTTGGAGGAAGCAGAAGACACAATGGAGGTGTCCTGGGCAGGTCCTCGTCTCACTCACTGTCCAGCAGCAGTTCTGGTCCATGTTCCCTGTTAGGACTTGTAAGTGTTTGATTTTACAGACAGTGCTCTGGTGTCTGGTGCTGTTACCGTCCTTGTTCTGTGTCAGGGTCATCAACACGACCAGGCTGTCTGGGTGCCTGGGACCTTCGAGGACAGTAAGCGAGGGAGCAATCGGCCTCGTGCCCAGGAACCGAGGCTGGTAGGGAGGGGAAGGGGAAATCTGTTTCCTTTGCTTAGTGCACAGGACCTTAAGGGCCTGATAATGAGGGGAAAGGGACAAATACGTGACCCGGTTGTCCTCAGAGAATATCTGCTTGCCCCACAGCACGGCATTAGCTATGCTAACCACATCACCAGGGGCTGGGAGCTGGATCTAATGGCACTGGTCACACACTAGTCACACCACCTCCGAACAACTCGTGTGGAATCACGCTTCTCTCGCGCGTCCGCGGTGAACAACCAGCAACTGACACACAGCCGCCCGGCCCACCCCGGCCCGGCCCGTCGCCATGGGGACGCCTTCTCTGGCCCGGAGGAGGCGGTGCAACGGCGGTAAGCGCGTAGCACCGCCCCCGCTGCCGGCGCTGCCGCTCAAGCTGCCGCCTCGGCGCATGCGCGGGTCAAGCTGCGGAGTCACGGGGCAGCGTATTTTATTCGGAGCCTTCCGCACCTGCGCCGCTCGTCGCTAGCAGCGCCATGGCTGACCCGCGCCTGAAGCAGATCAGGATCAAGATCGGCGTCGTGAGGCGGTGGGTGCGCGTCCGCCCCCCGCGGGGGGAGGGCGCCGGGGCCATCGCCCCGCGGAGGCGCGCGCCTTGGCCGTTGGGAGCTGTTGGGGGAGGTCCCGAGGGGACGAGAAGAGGGAGGGCTCGGCCCTGGCTCTGCCGAGGACTTTACCGGCGGCCCCCGCCGCCGCGAGCGGGGAGCGGGCCTTGCCGCGGGGCTCCGTCAGCGGGACTTGGAGCATTGCCGGCCGTGCCTGCGGCGGGGTGGCGCTGGGTGGGGCTGCGAGGTGTGCCGAACGGCGGTTCTGGCGTCAGCTGTGCCATGGCTGACGGCTTCTCCCCTCGCTCCCCGCCGTCGGGAACCTTTCTTTCCCGAGACGACAGTTAAACGGGGATTTTGTTCTGTTTCCTTAATGATTTTGAGGGCCAAGGGGGCCCACGCCGTCACACCCGTCAGTGGACAGGGCAGTCTCGCTGGACACCTTGGCGAGGCATGAAGTCTTACATACCAAATAACTATTAAACGGGTTGTTTCCTGTTTTGAAACCTAATACTGAAAAAAATGGTGGTAAATTCATCCCCTGAGTCTCGGCTTTGCCTAGTTTTAACACAGTCTTAATTTTTAAGAAAAGTTGCAGTTTTCTCTCTCTGAATCCCTCTTACTGTCACTGTAAACACAAGGTTTTCATTTGAAATATTTGGTCACAGTGGGATTTATTAAGGCTACACCCTACAAAGACTGCTCTGGCTCAGGCCAGAGAATTGGTATGTGTGCTGTGTCAGGATGTTAAATAGTCCAGTTTCATACAGTCATTGTTGTATTATGGCCTATCTGCTTTCAGTTAGTAACAGTAAGATGGGCACAGTTTCTAATACCCAATTAGCTTCAAAAGGCTGGACTTAAAAGACTTGAAGAGTAAAGTGGATACAGATTTATTGCTGTCTTTACTCAAGATACAGGCACTTTTTGTTCCTAGGCTCCCAATGGGGGGTAGTTCTCAAGTACTGCCATAAGCAAGAAACTGGTTATCTGATTGTAAGGTCCTGTTACAGTCTGTGTAGGCTTTTTGTTATCTAGAAGTATAGCTTCTTTGGCTAGAAACTTTTGAGAAAGCTGTTGTATCTAATAAGACACAATTTTAGTTTTGTAGTTTGTAGAATTTTCACTACTGTCTTATTGCTGCTGTTTGACAGTTTTACTGAGAGAACTGTGTGGCAATACTGGACAGCACTTCAGATGACCATTTCTTAATGACAAATCACCACAAAAGTTACCTGAGCAAGCAGTTTCCTTGTATTTGTAGATTAGGAAACAGTGAGTGGAAAGTCTTACTAGGCAATGAGCGCCTGTGTGGAGACCCCAGCAGAGCTGGTGCAGGTCTGCGTTTTCAAGTGGGCTGTGCTGTGCTGTGTGGCCATGTCCCCTTGGACTTGGGAGTGGCCTAGTGATGCCAAGTCTGTGCAGATAACTGCATGGGGAGCTAGCTCAGTGTCTGCCACTGTCTGTAGCACTTGTATGTGCTTTTTCTTCATTTCTCTGTTTCTGCAGCTTAAGTGAATCTGAGAGAGCGAGAACAAGAGGTTAAAACTTAATAGCGTTTGTTGTCCTGCATGAGCAGTTTACTGGTTGGTGTGGCTCTTCTGTTTGTTCACTTGATTTGTAGATGTCAGTGGATGCTGGCTTTGGTTTTGTTACAAGCCCATTGCATCCAAGTTACAGAGTAAGTTACTAATCTTCCTGATGGATATTAGTACAGTTACAATGACACTAGCACAGTTCAAATAAATACAGGCAAAATTAATATATACAATGTTTCTAATGTCTCCACTTTGTTTCTAATAGCACATTTACCCTGGTGTACTCAATTTTTTTGCTGGGTCTCTGGGTCCTAAGGCCACTGTCTCAGTTTGGTAGTGGGGAGGGGACAAATTGAAGCAAGTCATTAGCATCCCAAATCCTTTGCTGAGAGGAATATGATGTTGATTGGTTTTTACTTCTCAAGAGTCTGCATTTAGAAATGCATGTAAAAAAGTCCACATCTTAGTTCTCCTTCATTGTTTTGTACTCCACGTTTTAGCTGAATTGACTGCATATGTATAGTGTGCTTTACATGCGTTGAATAGTTTTGTTATCCTAAAACTGATCTTAACCATGTCTCAGAATTGCACTCCTTTGACCAATATTTGACTATTGATGAACTGTTTATAGCACTTGGGCATTTCGGCATCTTCCTGTGCCTGTCATCTCATGTTCCTGCTCTCATAAGATTTGATCTTTTATGCTGCTTTTTAAAATTCTAAGTTAGAGCTCATTTCTGTTAGTAACAGAAATCAATACAATAGTGTTATACTGCCCAACTGTACAAAGCTGAGCAAAAAATAAAACAAATCAGGTAATTGTTACCTGGTCATAACAGTGGTTACAGTTAAAGAAGCAAAAAAGACCTGTCTAGGCTCGCCAAGACAAGTTCAGGCAATGTCTGACTATTTCTGAGAGCTATTTTGTAGGCCTAATACGAAGTCTGCGGCCTCTTAAAAATGATGCTTAATAAGTTACAGTATGTTTCAGGGATACTGTGTAGGTGGGCATTCCTCTGAGCTGAAACAATTGCTGCTTGTGACAGAAGACTTGATGTTGGTCCATGATGGCTTAGGCTAATTTAAGTCTGAGGGACTGTGTTAAGAGTTTTCTCCTTTTTGCCCTGCACAAGGATTTAGAGGGTTTACGTGGGCACCCATCTGTATATTTTGGTTACACAGTAGGTTACTTAAATTCCCACTGGATATTAGTGCGGTTACAGTGATACAGGGAGCTGATCCACTCAAAAATAACCTGGACTGGAAAAAAGAAATAAAAATAAAAATAGGCCTGCCTGGACCAGCTCACCACACAACTGTACAGCTTTCAGGGTTAGCACAAAGAAACGGATGAAAACATTTGGGGAAATGTTACACGTGCAGTGACAGGATTCAGATTTGGTTTTAGAGAATGGCTGTGTGAATAAACAAGTCAGGTTAGCTTCTGTTTGCTGTGCAGTAACAACATGCACATCCATAGTTACTCTGCAGCAGCTTGCATACTACTGTAAGTGAAAGTAACTCGAGAAAAAAAGGAGTATTATCTTACACTTCCTGCAGGGGAGATGATACAGCAGTACATCAGCAGCTCCCACTTCCGTAATGGTTGTAAAAACAGGTAAGAGAAGGCTCAGTCCAACTCCACTGTTCCTTCTCCAGCCAAAAGCCTAGTTATATAATCTACTACAGTAGGCATGCATGTGACTTGAGTCAACTTAGGACATTAACATTGTCCTCTTATTTTGGACTATGGCGACTATATAGGTATTTCTGATGTGTGAGAAGATTCACATAGAGGCTTATTAAGTAAGCCATAGGGTGACTGACTTAACACTTTGATTAGTTTTCCTTAGGTTTTTTTTTCCCCCTGCATTTCCAGTTTAGAAAAGTACACTGAATTTTGCCTGTAATACTGATTTTTCAAGCGTGTTCAATGGTCAGGCTAGAAGAGTATATCAAAAAAGGTAAGGGTCAAGAACTATTAGGATGTATTGAACTTTTCTGATGTTTCATTTGTCTTTTTTTAATCACCTGCTGTAGCACATTCTTTTTTCTTGTTAGTCACCTAGCTCATCACCTTTTTCAAACTAAGAGTAAAGCAGCTGTTCCGCTCTGGGATTTTTTTAGCTGTATACAAAATTTTTTGTGTACCCCTCTCAAGAGACAGTATTGTAGATTGTGGGTACTTTATCTGCATTTCTTATATTGCTATGTATCAGTGAAGGAAATATAAACTAGGAATTGGGAGAGCCGTTTGCTTTTTTTGACAAATCTGATAGCCAGGCTCTTGGTGATTGCTATTTTCATTAGCTTATCATTCAGAAAAAGTAAATTTGATGGGCATGAATAATGTTTGCTGTATTTGTGGCTTATATTCTAACAACCAATACTTCTGTTCTAATTACTTCAAAATAGTTGTAGTAATCCAGACTCAGACAACATGCTGGCTAGTGAGGGAATTGATTAGAAAAATCTTTTTGAAAATATCTTATTCTTATTTCAGATTGGCAATGATTTTTAAAACTACTGCAAACAAAGTAAGTTGGGTTATGTGAAAATAGCACTGACGTTTGCCCATAGCTTCTATCTGATTAAGTGGAAGTGACACCAGTAGATTAGAATGAGACTAAGACAATTCACATTGCAATTGTGTTAGTTTAACTTTAACAATCTTTTAACACTCTTGTTTAAATGTGGCTGACATACCATAATTACAAATCTACAAGCCTTGATTATAGAATTTTACATCATGAACCTATGGGGAAAGTGTATTGATTTTTGTGGAGCAACTCTTTTTTTTTTTTTTTTAAAACCACCTTCCTAAACTGTGGAATCTTCCCAAGATTGTTCTTTTCCTGTCATGCTGGTGTTGGTACTATTTTTTCTCTTTGTAAAATATTGTCATATTGCCAAGCAATTTACACCGTGATTTTTTTATTTATTTTTTTTTTCGTAAGCATGGGAAGTTCTGCAAGTTGCACAAAACTGTTGGTCTATTTTTAAATGAAATTATTTTACTGGTGAGTTCAGGATGTATTTTGTGAAAATATGAATTATTGCAGGGAGTACAGGTACTCTCTTTGCCATAGGTTGACTATAGCCAATTCAAGCATGAAAGTAGCTCACTTTCTTGTTACTCAAGAAATCTGCTATTTCTGGTGTAAATCGCTTTTTTTCTCAGTCTTCTGTCCACCATATGAATTATGGATGGTTGCTTACTTGCTTGTTTTCCATTAGCCATAGACACTAGCTCTCATTTTTAACATCAATATATTGATAAGAAACTCATGTCTCCTTTATGTATTCTTGTTATAATTAGAAAATTGTATGCAACAACTGATTGTTAGCTCAATTAATGGGAAGGGATGGGATATGTTATGTTATACAGGTATTGAAGAATGATCTGCAGAGCTGTTCAGCTATACTGAGTCTGCATGATAACGCGATTTAGTATCTGTACACTTCACATCCAAGAGCTCAGGGATTCAGGAGGGTGAGTGTATTGCATGCACTGCTGGATACAAGCTGACTCTATCCAAATTAAATAACCATTCTCAAAGTGCAGGAGCATTGTGCATTTCTTGTGTAGGGCTATCAGCAGCTCAGTCCTGGAGTCTTGAACTTGGGTTTCATGCTAGCCAAATGTGGTTGTTGTGGTTCAGAGCTGCTTAGATATGTGTCAAGTACCTTCTGTAGTACTCCTGGAATTGGGACCAGATACAGAAAGTCCAGAGCTGGTCTGCATTTGAAAGCTGCTTTGGTCTTTTAGAGTTATTAACTTAACATAAACAACTGCATTATGGGAACTGGCTGACAGAGTGCACCTGCATTTACATAGTGCTATCTGAGTTAACATCTGTGGCATACATAGTCACCAGCCCATATAATTAGCTGAAGGGTAGTTGCAAGTTGACTCCAGACTCCAGAGAACTACTTGCATGAAGGGATTCCTATTTCCCTGTGTTTTTTAATGCATGCTTTCTTTTAAATTTCAGCAATACCAGTGTCCACAGATACCTTAAAAAGCTGTGAAAAGAGCACTGTGTTGTTTTGTTTGAGTTTTGTGGGTTTATTTGGTTTTGCTTGTTTGCTTGTTTTTTATGATTTTGATTTAGTTTGTTTTACCTTTTCAGCAGACCTAAACACTAGTTCCTTTTTAGAAGTGTCTCACAAATTCAAATTAGTAATGGGCAGATCTTTGAAAGATTGACTCCTTTACATTCCTTTCTCCATCTCATTACCTCTTCTTAGAAGACATCAAAGCCTTTAGTGAAACCCATGGTTCTGGCATCTTGGGGTTTTTGTGCTTACAATTATCTTCTCACCTCTGAGGCAAAACTGTCTTGTACATGTCCATGCTGACCAAAGTAATCTGCTGACATCATAATTTTAACTGGTAAAACTATGTTGCGCATCAGGTTTATCACCATGTGTTGGTAATGATGCGATATTAAGGGGGAAGGGCAAGAACATATGCAAAACTGTGTCTTTGCAACCTTAAATTCTTTAAGCATTCTTTCAGAAGTTTGGAAATACAGTAGTTACAGTTGCTTGGCCACCCTAGTTTGGTGCCATTATGCATGCATGTAGTACTGTTGTCTTGGTTTTGACTCTACATACTGTTTTCTTTACATTCTTACTCATGGCATGGAGCCACATACTCATCTATGTGGATAAACCAGTTACAAGTAATCACTTTGTGCTGAATTAGAATGTGGATCTATGGGAAAACAAACAAAAAAAATATATATTAAATTTGTGGTAGTGCTTTATGTATGGAAGTTGAGTTACAACTTCATAATCCAGCCTGGCTTGACTTTGAGTTAATTATTCTGAAGTTGTATGTATTATATAGGTGGAAAACTCATTCTGGATCAGGGGGTGCATTATATTTTCTTAAAACTGTATTAGGTCTCTTTCCTGATGCATTGTTAATTGGTTATACACACAGTATGACTAGTTCTGTTTAATTTTGCTTATTACTATGGCACTTCCAGTTAATCCCCAGTTGGGGGAGGGAAAGAGGAAGTTGATTCTATGCTTTTTCTCCAAAACAAAAGTCTTGACTGAAGATGATGACTGGGTAACAGAAGGGAAAATGCAGTGGAGATCTGTGGAACCCAATTATTACCACATCAGAGGTCCTATTTTTTGCTCTTCCTTCTCTAGAAGCAAAGCTCTCAGGCTCCTTAGCATTTATAAATTTCAGCTGTCCTATTCCATTTCATGCCATTCTCTCCCTGAATTTTTGCCAGTCCAGAACCTATTTGTGATGGGCTGATAAAGTTTTCACTTCTCTCCAACTCTTGTTTTCAGTCCATCTGAAATGCTTTTTCAGCTTTCTTGATGGAGTAGCTGTTCTCTTCATTGCCCTTGACCATCCAAGTTGCTTCTTTCTGTACCTCAGAAAATCATGATCCCCAGTCTTCATCCTTTGCTTTTTGAGTAGTCCGAACTTAAGCACTTTCGTCCTGGTTGCATCTGTTGGATTCTGCCATTCCTCTGCCTCCTTCGTGCTCCCACTAGCTGCTGGCATTCAGGGATGCCCTAGCCAGGCAGACTTTCTCAGCAGGGGAAAAAGGAAACTTCAGTTATGGCTATGGCAAGGATTTTAAAAAATCCTATATGAGTGTATTGCAAAAGCAGGGAAATAACTGTGGTGAGAAGCAAGGGCAGAATGTGAAACCCTGGTTATTCAGAGAAATCTTTAGAAATGGAGTTGCTGTCAAAATGTTAAAAAAATCAAGTAATTTTTAACTTGAAATATTTTTCTGTCTTCAAAAAAACCTTGTACCTGATTTTCATTGTGTTCACAGTAGTAATTCCTCACAAAAGCCAAGCTTACAAAGTTAACCTTAAGTGTCATGGTAAGTTAGTTATTTAAGCTGTAGATGCAGGAGGGCTAAACATTACATGTATACTTGTGTGTGGTCACATTTTGACTCTTCAAAGAGAACGTTTCTCTCTTATGGCGATTTTGTCACTATCAAGAGAATGAATGCATAAACTAGAGATCTTGTCCAAATCATACAGTAGTCACTTATGGCTAAGACAACATGGCAGTTCATGGTATTAAAATTACTCCTTCCTTCATCTTTCTCCCTGACTTTTCCTTGTAGGCCCCAGTCTGTAATGCCTGTGTGCTTATGTAGCCTTGGTGAACCCAAGAATGTGTGTAAGTAATTGGAATATTTGAGACCGGATATTTTTAGCTCTGCAGGTAGTAATTAGCACAGTGCCAATTTTACTGTGCTATACTTGTGCGTAGTGTTAATACATGGAATTTATTATACTGCAACAACAATAACAAAAAAAGGCGCTGTACCCTCTACAGTTCCACTATTATGGATTTTTAGGTTTCACTAAGTCAGCATAGATATTTCATTATCCAGCCAGTACATGCTGTCAGCTTTGGGGTTTCTGTGTGCTTAGGCTGAATCTATGGCATATTAGCATATACCGTGGTTAATAGTAAACATTGGTTTTGAAAAGATGCATGTCCTTTCAATAGTGAAGCTACTCAGTAGCATAACTGAGAAATTCCTTCTCATCTTCAGAGTTCCACTGAGCTTGCTTAGTCCATCCAGGGAAGTGTTTCTTGTGTTGGTCTTTCTAATACTGGAGAGCAGTCTTTAGTTGGTGCCTTAAGCACGTAAGTGACATTCTAGCTCATATAGAACCTGATTTGTTGGAAATCAATGAAGTTTGCGGGAGACATAAAAAGAGTAGTAGTGTGTGCTCGCTCTATCCTTGTACCATTTTACCATTTTTTTTTTTCTAGCCATCCACTAGTAGTTCCTGCAACTGTGGCTCATGAAGGCGGAATTCTTGTCAGCCGAGCAGGGAGGATCTTGATTTTGCTATACATTCAGAAAACTCATGTTGTGCATACTTTTTTCATCTGTCAACCTTCAGTGAGAATGTGTGCTCTTCTTATGACCATAGACATATTTGTTAGTGATAATGATGCAACTACAGGAGATGACACTGGCATTCATCTCTTGAATGGTCCAGAGTAGGTAATTTAGTACCTTTGGGGAGTGAGAAAGGAGGGGGGATTTGAGGCTTTTTCAGCAGCTACAAGTCAGAGCAGTCTAAACCACTAGCAGCTCTACACCCTAAACAGACCAGAAGTGAAGTCCCTTCAGAAATCAATGTCATGGTAATTCAGAGGTCTTGTTTCCCTCTCCTCCTCTCCAGTTCTCTGGTCTCTGATGCTAGTCAAACCTTTTGCTGGCCTCGCTCAATTTGCTTAACCCACGAGAAAACCTGTCAGCTTTTGGTTTGGTTGGTTTTTTTTTTTTTTTTTTGTTCTTACTGTGTTAATTTCCTGCTGGTTTGGTGAACTGAATTGGCTCCTGCCGTGATCATTTGAGCATTAGTGCTGGCAGAGATGTATGCTGGGATGGGAGTGGGAGAGACCTCTGTTCAGCAGTGGCCAGCTTTTAAACTATCTTGAACCATCCTGTCTTTGCTCTTCAGCTTGGGGCGCTGAAGTGGAGAAGAGAAAGTGAGAAGATAGATGAGGAAGTAAATCATAATGTTATGGAAAAGGTAGTTAAGGAGCTGTTAGTGGTGTTTCAGGTTTTTTTCTTCTACCTTAAGATTCTCTTAAGCCTTTTGAGCTATTCAGGTTTGGTCTGCAGCTTTAAAGTAATAAAACTGCATTTTTTTACACAGAACATACAAACTGTGAAATTTATTATTAAGTGATGTGGAAGTCAAACGTGTAAAGGATTTTTTGAAAGGGCAGCAGCCTCAGCCAGGAGCTGACCTGTTGTCTATTAAACATTGAGAGTTTAATTTTGTTCTTCAGTGTTAGAAAGTCCTTAAGTTGATTTCTAGAAGCAGCTATACCACAGGAAACGTCACTTTAGACTTGTTTTGTTTCTTTATACGCTTTCCCTAATAGTTAACTACTGGCTGGCACTGTAGACAATTGCATCATACGTTTTTACTTTTTCATTTTGAAAGACTGGAAGAAGATAGTAAAACACTAGTATTTTGTTTCAGTTTTTTTTTTTTTTCCTATTTCTAGGGGTGTAGACTTCTGCTTCAGGGCTGTGAAAAATAACTGAGTAAAACAAGCTTGTTGTCAGTAGATTTAAATCAGGTATGTGGGAGTCTTTGCTTCCATTGAACATTTAAGTGGAGGTTCTGAACTTTGAAAAGAGCTATTATAAATGGATACTTGAAGTATGACAATGTCGTGGTTTAAATCCAACCACAAACCTCGTTCACTCACTCCCCCCTTCTTGCCCTCCCCCTGCTCCTGGAGGGATGGAGAGGAGAATCGAAAAGAATGCAAATCCCACGGGCTGAGATAAGAACAGTTTAGTAACTAAGGTATAACACAGATCACTACTGCTACCACCAATAATAATAATGATAAAGGAAATAACAAGAGGAAAGAATACAACACCTCAACACCAGTTGACCAATAACTCGCCCCACTCCCCCCAGCCGAGCAGTGACCGATACCTCCTCCAACCCTGCAGTCCCCAGCCCTTCCAGGTAACTCCCCGTTACATCTTGGGCATGACGTGCTATGGTATGGAATACCTCTTTGGCTAGTTTGGGTGAGGTGTCCTGTCTCTGCTTCCTCCCGGCCTCCCCTCCTCCCTGGCAGAGCATGAGGCTCAGAAAGTCCTTGGCCAGACCAAACATTCGAGCAGCAACTGAAAACATCGGCGTTATCAGCACTGTTCCCAGGCGAAAAGATCAAAACACAGCACTGTACTAGCTCCTAAGAAGGAGAAAAATGGCTGCTGCTGCTCAACCCAGGACAGACAATAAGATAATATTAATTGTATGCATCTGTTTGTCAGTTTTTACTGACTAAAAGCTTTTAGTCTTTAACTCCGGATGTCTGAGGAGAGGAAGGACTTGAGAGTTTTTGGACAGTAATTTTATTTTAAAAGTGGGAAAACAAAAGGAAAATTTTGGTCACTAGTTGGTACCTTAATTATCCTCCAGATGCTTTGAATTAAAAGTGGTTGCATACTTCTTGATAGTCCACAGAACTGTAACACTTGCTAGAAAGCAGATGGGATGTGGAAACTATAACAAATATATTAAAACGTGAAACTCTTACACATTTTGCATTCTTTAAATATCTGATCCAGCTGCGAAATGTATTATGCCATTATCTCTAGGTTATGTCAGTCTTATTTCTAATTTTTAAATACATACTCTTTATAGGAATTTTATTTGGGTGGAGTTTAGTTTTTTTTTTAATTCTAACTATCTTAAAGTTAGAGGCTTTATCTTGAAACTATAGGGTAAAGACTGAAGTGTGAACTAAAAAAACTTTTTGGCCAAAGAACATACTGAATGCAAGTAGAAAATAAGAAGAGCAGAGCCATGTTGACTTTGCTTGGATCTTTTGTAGACCTCTTGAGCAAAAACCATGT
>NC_088909.1:85896101-85918601 GCF_037157495.1 Lathamus discolor | reverse complement strand
ACAGAAAATTGTCTCATATTTCAGGTATCATATCTTTCCTTTTTTTGAAAGTATAATGTTTCAAGTTCTACTTCTGAAACGTACAGTTACTACAGAACTAGAAATAGGTAGATAAATACGGGTGCAATTCTTAAGTATTCAAATATTAGACGTATGGGCAAAAAATCAAGTTAAATTAAGTTCTAACCAAGGCTAGAACATGCGGTCCTTTCCTGTTTGGTAAGAGTAAGGAAAATTGAATAGCAATCAGTTTTAAAAGTTAGCATGCATAGAGAGACATGAGAATATCAAAATATAATGTGAAAACGCAAGTAATGACACTGTGCCTCTTTTGTTTTTCTTTTTAGCTAAGAAATAAAATAATTAAAAATGATGGGTTTAGTGATTGTAAGTTGCCTTCAGTTTCAATGGCATGCGCTCTTCAGTATGCAAATTGACATAAAAACTGCATTTAATCCTATCTTTCCCTGATCTTCAAGGGAATTTGCTGTTCTCATACAAAAAAAAAAAATCATGTGTCTCATGGGTTGATTAAAATTAACTTTTTTTGAACCTAAAAATAGCAAACCAAATAATACTATCTGGAATTAAATCAAGTAATCTTGATCAAACAATTAACTCATCCTCTATTAAATCAATATTTGCTGATGCTAATGCTGGAGCTAGTTCCAGTAGTTGGAATTACAGCCGCTGATTTAGTGTCTTTATTATTAGTAATTAGGTTGTCTTTCCCAAGTACTGTTCTCCAAGCCAGTACTTGGCTGCCTTGTAGAAGCTGGCCTTGTTGATACCTACAGTACATGCTCTGTATGCTGCTTAAAGGTCCTTTGTAAGGCTGAAAGCCCCCTCTGATGGTGTGACTCCATGAATGTTGAGATAAGTTCAGGTGCATGTTGTCACAGCTTAATTTATGTCATCTGTTGTGGAGCCATAGGTTACGGCTATTTTAGCAGAAACTTTTTTGATTGATGTAAGCCCTAATAAAAGTAGGGAAGGTTCCTGCTGTTGCAATATCAGTACATGCTCCTTGGAATTCTTCTCAAGATACTACTGCAGTGGTACTTTTATAGCAGCTTCACTTCATAAAAGGTTCTTGTCACCCCAGTACTGTTCTGCCCATCCTCAGCACTAGAAATTCTAATAGGGTAGTTAACTGTGACAAGAATTAATTTGCTCTAGTGCACTAACATGACCATGAAGCTCTCTGTACTACGCCTTTATTTATTCTGTTTTCATTTCTATAATATATTTTTTGCTTCTTGGATCTGATTATGTTCATTTTGGCTGTTAAGTCCTCCTTAAACAATCTTACATGGGCTGATCTGATGCTTATTCTTGTTTGAGTAAGGATTTTCTTTGGCATGCTCTCAGGTTTGCGGTAGCGTATCAGTGTTTAGTTTGGTCTTGAATTAGCTGATCAGAAATTACTTTGTAATTCCCAAGATCCGGGAGGATGTTTTGGTTCAGATATAGCATTATGTGATTCAGTGTTTACCTAATGAACATTAAGCAATGAAGTGGAAGATGCAACAGCAAAATTGAAGTAACAATTGCATCCAACACCGTCCCACATGACATCCTTGTATCTAAATTGGAGAGACATCAGTTTGGTACATGGACCACTTGGTGGATAAAGAACTGGCTGGTGCAAGCAAAGAGTTGTGGTCAATGGCTCAGTGTCCAGCTGGAGACCAGTAACGAGTGGTGTCCCTCAGGGATTGGTGTTAGGACGGCTCTTGTTCAACATCTTTGTTGCTGACATGGACAGTGGGATTGAGTGAACCCTCAGCAAGATTGCCGATGACACCAAGCTGTGTGGTTCGGTTGATACGCTGGAGGGAAGGGATGCCATCCAGAGGGACCCTGACACACTTGTGAGGTGGGCTGATGCCAACCTCATGAAGTTCAACCATGACAAATGCAAGGTCCTGCACCTGGGTCGGAGCAATCCCAGGCACAGTTACAGATTGGGTAAAGAAGAGATTCAGAGCAGCCCTGCAGAGAAGGACTTGGGGTTGTTGGTCGTTGGGAAACTGAACATGAGCCGGCTGCAGTGTGCGCTTGCAGCCCAGAAAGCCAACCGTATCCTGGGCTGCATCAAAAGGAGCATGACCAGCAGGTCGAAGGAGGTGATCCTGCCCCTCTACTCTGCTCTTATGAGACCTCACCTGGAGTATTGTGTGCAGTTCTGGTGTCCTCAACATAAACAGGACATGGAACTGCTGGAAGAAGTCCAGAGGAGGGCCATGAGGATGATCAGGGGACTGGAGCACCTCCCGTATGGAGATAGCCTGAGGAAGGTGGGGCTGTTCAGCCTGGAGAAGGCTGCATGGAGACCTCATAGCAGCCTTCCAGTATCTGAAGGGGGCCTATAGGGGTGCTGGGGAGGGACTGTTCATTAGGGACTGTAGTAATAGGACAAGGGGTAATGGGTTCAAACTTAAACAGGGGAAGTTTAGATTGGATATAAGGAGGAAGTTCTTTCCTGTAAGGCTGGTGAGGCCCTGGAATGGGTTGCCCAGGGAAGCTGTGAATGCTCCATCCCTGGTGGTTTTCAAGTCCAGGTTGGGCAGAGCCTTGAGTGACATGGTGTAGTGTGAGGTGTCCCTGCCTATGGCAGGGGGGTTGGAGCTAGATGATCATAAGGTCCTTTCCAACCCTAATTATTCTATGATTCTAGCAAGCAATAATAAAGTTTGACAATGGATTGCAGTGTAAAAATTCCTGCAAGGCATCAGACTAGACTTCACCTTAATAGTCCCTTCTGACCTTCAGAAGTATGTACACTGCTCTCAACGTTTAATTTTGCTTGTTCGCAAAAAAAGCATTCTGTTCTGATGCATGGGTCCATTATTACGATTCAAAGATGGACTCTACTCCTTTGAAAGACAGGCCATAAACAAAATGGCTATGATTGATATTACGGAACTGTTATTTTGTCTATAACCCTCAAATCAGCATCAAGGTAAATGGAGAAAACATTCAAAGGAACACAGGATTGAGACTACTATGTAATTTCTGAATTTTACTTTTCATTGTTTTGTATGAAAACTAGTATGGGAAGTAATGCACTTAATGGCATAAATGTAGTAATCAGGAGAAAAATGTTCTGGGATCACAGTCTTTGAACTTAAAAGGGCTTTTTCTTTTCCGTTACACATGATAACTTTTTTCAGTGTTGCTACTAAGAAGGATGTCTGTCATTTTTCTACTAATGAAGGTGTAGTGGTGTTATTTAGTAGTGAATATGAAAGAGGAAACACCAGATAACTGGAACAATATAGGACTCTTGCTAAACTGCCAGAACTTGGATGATATTGAGAAGGTCTGGTGAGTGCTGATCTAATAGGTGATAACAGTGTTTTCTTTGCAGACATTTCATACTGTTTATTTTTGCTACCTGTGATGTGAGGATTCTTCTGAGATAGATTGCTTTCTTCTCTGTACGACTGCCTTTGTTAGCACTTATCCAGATGTACAAGGCATCTCAGCTGTTTCTGTTAAGTATTTAAGTACCAGTATATAGCTTTCTAAGGATATTCAGTATGGATAAGTCTACACAGAATCTTTAAAAACACTTTTAATTTAAATTATCCTCATATGCATCATTATGCATCAGAGCTAAACTTAGCATTTCTTAGATGCAGGTTTGTGCAGTGGTTAAAAACCTTTTTTTTTTTTTTTTCATTTAGTAAAACTGTGTATTATCTTACAGGTCTGCAACTTTCAGAAGTGTGTTATCAATAGTGTAATTTATTACTGTAATATAACCAGATTAACACAATCACTTGATTTAATTGCAGATTGGCAAAAGAAAAAGTTATGTATGAAAATGAAGTAAAACAGCAAGAAGAAAAGATTAAAAAAATGAAAGCTGAAGCATCTGATGATTATGGAATTAAGAAGCAGGTAAACTATCCTAAAACTTGTTTTATAAAATCCTTCTTTGCTTTCATTTAACCATAGTCATCCTTAAATAAAATAACCTACCTTTTTCCAGACTCCTGTTATATAAGTACTAGACTAAAATTCTGTCTATTATAAAAGCCGTAGTAAGCATTTGTAGAAACTTCCTGTACTCCAGAACTATTAAACTGTGAAGGAGACCTTATGGATTATGTAGTAGTTGGTCTCAGGATGGCTGTCACTCACTAACAGTGTATATGAGGCCATATATATGTGGTCTGGCATTTAGGTAAACCAAGTGCTTGCTTGGTGGTAAGTACAAATGTTACAATGAAGTGAGACTGTTTCATGACTAATATGAACATGAAACATTTCAACTCCTGGGTATACTAGTGTCCCTTTGGTTAAATCAGGGACCTAAAAGAGAGAGAGCAATGGGTATGCAACTGCTCCTACCAGATGCTAGAGTTTATAGTGACATTTCCAACTAGGAAGGTGTATGCTATAGTTTAATCTGTTCAAGAGTACATTTTGATGTCACTATTACAATATGACTGAATGACTAAATTGTTGTTGGAAGGTTTCCCACAAAGGACAGTGTTTGCAGATGGTTGTTATATGGCCTTTTGGAAGGAGAAAGAGTGGCAAGTTTCCTTCTAACTGGGAGAATACTTGGGTTTGGGAGATTCGTGTTTATTCTTTACTGAAGAGTGGCATGTGTGTGCGTAACTGTAGCCTTTATATTCTTTCAACTAAATATATTATCTTTTGACTATGATTGGGGTTTTTTCCAAGCATTTCCCTGATGTTTTCTCTTAAGTCTTCACAGAAACTGAAACTGTAAATTAAGATTATTTTAACTTTTTTTACTATTATAAGTTAAAATGTAACCTACTGTTCTCCAATCTTCATTTTTAAACAATGAAAAAGTAGGTTTCAATATACTCAAATATAAAAATAAACAAGAGAGGAGAAAGACCTTTTAAAACAAGCTAAACCAACTTTTTTTAGTAAGGTTAGATTTCAGTTCATGTCTGTATGACTAGCCTCACTTTTGTTATGCTGTAAGAAAGAAATGCAAATAAAGAATTTGTATACAAAGAATTGTATTTATAGAGCTGAGCTGTTCTTCTGCCTCACCATGGTCTGAGACACTAAGATCCTACTGAACAGTAGCCTTTCTGAAAATCCGCTGGTGCTAACAAGAACTAATGAATGCAATTCTCATTTTTAGTGTCCCCCATTTATCAGATTATTTGACTGCACTGTGGTATTTCCACAGTGACCTGCAAGATATCATCAAAGTCAAAACCAGCAGAGGCTGTGAACTTCTTCTGTGAAATGAAATGTTACACACTACCTGAAGGCGTTCTCAGAGACCAATGACAAAAGCCTTCACAGAGAACAGTCTCTATTCATTCAGAAATTGCCTGATCCACTTTGAAAGCAATCAATTCCCCCAATGGCACCTTCAGTTCTTGTTCTTTTAGTGCACTTTTCATTCTGGAAGTTGGTAATATTTCAGGTTATGAAGAATTTGTAGGCTCAGAAAGAATGCACACACTTTCTATAGAATCAGATCTGTTAAACTAAAAAAAATTACATATTAACAGGAGAACTTGATCAGAACCATATTTTGGGTAGAGTTAATACTTTGAGATGTTCTTCAGGGAAAAAAAAAATCTGTAGTTACACATTTTAAGAATTGCTTTTAGTTAAATAGTTATTCAGATTAGGAATTATTAAAAATATGGTTGTAATCTTTCAGTAATGAAAAAATGAGGTGTCGGCTGAATCAGATATGTACATACTAACCAATCAAGAGTTGAAGGAGAGATGCTTACCTTTTAATATAATAATATTTTTATTTAGCTTACTAGTTACAACTGTGCAGTAGAACATATGGTTTAACAATACACAAGTGGCTATGGAAAATTGTACTTCAATATTGCTATTCCTACAGCATATGTAGACTTTAGGTTGTGTCTGGCCTGTACGGAGGGATCAGTCCCTTTGCAGAACAAGAGCTGGGTTTGACTAAGTATTTTTCTCATAACTACTTATGCAGTGGGGCAGCTTGTGGTTCCTGTGAATTCCAGTGGTCTCCAGCAGAGGTAGTTACCACCTGGGGTAGTTGGAAGCTGTTAACACTGTACAGAAAGACTTGTTTAATGAGGAGCAGATTCAACATCAGAGAAACATAAAGGACAGTTTTATCACAGTGCTGGTATTCACTGACCAATATTATGAAGACCCTATTGTAGGGCATGAGAAGACTGTTACAGTAACCCAGGATAGTTCTCTTCCTCACATCTGAATATGCGGAGTCGCAGGCCTGTTTTATCTCATTGTTATGGTAAACCAGGATATGTTGCTTTCCCCCTTATCTGCTCCCACCTTTGTACGGGCACCAGCATGATGGTGGGTTGGAATTTGGACATTGGCACCTGCCATACCTCAGCAAGTTCACTAAAGAGCAAAACAGGCCACTGTATGTGTATAACAGGTTAATCAGTGCATGTTTTACTGTTCACCCCTGCAGTGCTTTCCTTTGAGCTTCACCCCCAGGCAGGGTTTCAGCTGTATTCACCATTTTGATTAGCATCAGTGTCCTGTGGCTCCCACCATGGTAACACTATGCTTTCAATAAAGCCAGACCTTTAAGTCGCTGAGAGTTGTGCCATATGCCTGTGGGGTCAGCACTTGCTTTTCACCTATAACACCCCTATATTGCCATTGTCCTGGGCACAGGTTGTATGTGCACTGCTTGCGAGTTGCAATTCATGTACTTCAGCTGAATCTGAGCTGGGTGAGAGCTACTTGTGGTAGATTGTATATCAGAGTGAAAGAATCTCTAGCATTTTGAGGCAAGGAAGCCTTTTTGTTTCCATCACAGCTTATGTAAAAAAAAATAAAATATAACAACCAAACAACCTAAACATCACTCTGCTATTGTCTGGTTTTTATCTACGAAGGTAGATGAGAAATATAGAAGTTAATTTGAACCAAAATGGTACAAAAGATCATAAAAATTGAAGAGCAGTATTTTGGGAAAAATAGGCTATGAAATAAAAATTTTTCTATCTCAAAATCATACTTATCTTCAACTAGAAGACTTGTAGGAAAAAGGTTTACTAAGTACTTTAATAAAATACTAAATTGAAAATAATTTTATTAAAAAGTATTCTGTACAAAATTTATCAAGTTTGTAGAAACTGGGAAAAAATATTGAGACTTTTGATATATTCCACCAGGTGTAATTCCGCATATACTTCTGTGGAGGGTCACGAAGAACCCTGACTGTAGCAGTAAGTAGTGCAATTGTATCTCTGTGTGGAGTTTTCATAATGAAGACTTGGTTTCTACACAGTTGTAATGACTATCAGTTTATGATGACTTTACTTGTAATAGAAACTTTTCATACTGTAATCACTTAAAAGTGCAGACTAATGGTAGGAACCAGTAGTTTTCTGTATTTCTGTGGTTGTTGAGGTGTTTCATACATAAATATTCTTTCCCAGCTAATGCTTTTAGGCTGCTGAATGTGAGAAAAGCATGAAGTAACCTACTCCTTGTTTCCTCTCAGTGGCATTGTAGATTCACTGTTTGTTAACTGTCAGCATTTTTACTGACAATTTTTTATTTTTTTTAAGTTATCCTACAGTTCCGAATTACTCCTTGAGGATGTCATCTCCTAATGAATTAAGTATCCAATGGACCTAATAGAATTTAGTATCTGCATGACAAAGTGTATATAGGAGTACATAAAGTACATCTTGCTAACACACAGGTTTTTACAAGTATCAGTGAAAACAGCAGTAGTTCTCTTGCTTTGTTGAGTGAAAGGTAGAGTGTCTCCTGAAACAGTTAAAAAGAAATGCATTTGAAACCAATCTATGTTGTTTTGGAAAATTACTGTAGAAGATGATAATTTGTTGCTAATTTTGTTACTGGAGAAGTTCTCTCTTAAAGAAACATAGTAATGTTCTGTAACTTTTTCAATTTTAAAATGTCTGTTTATTCTCTGTCTCAGAGAAATATTCCAGTTAGTTCAGTTGGCTTTTTACATTTTTCATTCTTTCTGCACCCACCTGACTGGTACAAACTAAGTTTCATTCCTCTCGCCCGTCAAGTACAATAAGGTTAGATGAAACATACAGTTTAACTTTGTCTGGTTATTTTCATATTTTTTAAAGAGGTAGTCTTTGTTTAATAATCTGAGCTTCAGCTCTGTTTGGTTAGGTAAAGAGGCAGTGAAAATGCTAATGAAAAGTCTAACGCTGCCATGCATCTATTTAGACAGCATCCTTAACAAGTAAGGTTTGCTTTCTTTAAAGCTAGCAACTTGTAAGTTTCTGTACCAAGTACAGAATTATATTCCTAACATATATCTGGTATTAAAAATGCCTTCAAACTTTGGTTCTATTGCCTCATGTATCATCTGAAAGAGACCAGATGATGGAAGATCATTACTGTGAACTTTTTTCGCCTTGTTTTCTAAAGGCTGTTTTCCTTTTTATCTAGGCAGGTGTAAGTATATTTTGGTTTCCAGACTTCATGCCTTTTATGTCCTAAAGTGATCTGCTGTAGAAGAAACAAGATTAGTCCTCACCTGAGAGGAGCTTCAGAGAAAGCTCTTTTGAAATACTGGGGCATTACATCTAGAGGGTTGTCTCTCACTTCTGTGGGTATTCTTGATAGAACACATTTTTACCACATGAAGCAGAAGTCATCATCTCAAGCAGTTTACCATACATCTCATTCTATGGAACTTAAAAACCTTTATTTACTCCTTCACTGCTGAAAGTGTAATATGCAGAGTTGCTAGTCTTACTTTTAATAGTCCAACAATGAATGGGTAAAAGAAAAGTGATAATACCACCAAGACCTAGAACTCTGGGTGCTTCTTTTTTTTTTTTTTTTTTTTTTAACATTTGTCACCCATCTTTGCATCATCAGACATGTTTTACCCTAGATCCTCTGAAGGAAAATTAGAAACAAACTTTTTAAACCCTTTCTCTTTAAAAGTACTTGAACTAAGAACTGAAATATATGACACTTAAAAATATGGTGGTAATGTCTTACTACAGAGGGCCTTCCTATATGCATTAATACTGAAAGGAGAATACAGCATAGTAATGACAGAATGAAGTAAGCCATTTAAAGGGAACGCCTTCTGTTGCAGGTTATCCTGGATGCAGAAGAGGTTTCATATTTAAATATCTAACAGATTTTCATTTCTAAATAGTTTTAATGTTACTGAACAACTCTGCACACCTTTTCTTCTTAGTGGTTTGATTTCAGATCCAGAAATGTTCCATGAAATAAATGTGCCCTTGTTTAAATCTGAAGTTGTTTTCTTTAGGAGGAGGCAGGATTTTCAGATTCAGTGGGGTGCCAGTTTAGTAATTTTGTTCAAAGTGCATGGTGAGAATAATCTTTCTCCTAAAATGAAGCACAAGGATAAGTAATAACTTTTTATGCATGATAAGCATCAAAAATATGAGCCTGCTGGTCTTTGCTTTTCATTTTTCTTTACCTTTGTCTTTCAGTCAGAGCCTCCTGCAGTGTGCACACAATGTGATCAATAACTCAATAACTTTTTTCATGCAGTAATTATCTCTATGTGGTATTATCTGAACACTGTTTTTCTTTATTACCCAAAAGATGCAGGAGATATTTATATAACCAGCTGATCCCATTTTGGATGAAGCTGCTTCGTGACAGCAGGAGAAAGTTTGTTTTAAATAGCCTTTTTTAACAAATGCTGTACAGAAAGCTTACCAGGCAGTTCTTTTTTTTTTTTTTCTTTCTAAGAGAGAAAATACTCTAAATAGTCTTTCACACTTAATACTTTATATTTAATTAAGCACAAAGTAAATGGAAGTGTCCTATAAATTAACAGAGTTTTAAGCAATTATGCTGAGTGTCTTTTAATAAAAAAGCATGTTCAGAAAATAGGTACAACTGTTTTGAATTCCTAGATGATGACTAGATTGATTTTTCAGAGTAAAGACTTACCTTAAAAAAATAAATGTTCTTATCTGGAATACATACATTCTTATCTCATTGGCTTCTAATTTTCAGATCGAGCTCTTACAAGAGTCGCAGATGATGATTCCAGACTGCCAGCGCAGATTAGAAGCTGCACATGCAGATCTTACTCAGCTACTAGTAAGTATGGCATCATAACTCACTGATCAAGAAATACTACTCTTCCTTGATGAACTTGGATAAACATGCTTGTCTGCAGTGTAAGTGCAGCAAATTAGGACTGAAGAATTACTTTTTATCGGTCCCAAGACTAGTATCCTATAACATACCAATATTTCATTGTAGATAACTGTCTTTGGAGTCTTGGTCTTCAGTCTGTAAAAGCTGTGTGTGTTAGAATTTTAGAAGCTGTCTTCAGTGGAATTTCCACTCAAGATACCCTTAGATATTGAACTGCTAGAATGGACTTTAAATTTCTGTACAAGTTACATGATCAGAAAAAACAGTTTGCCTGCTTTAGGTAGTTTTCTAAATAGTGTAGATGTACGTAATATGCTTCCAGTGAACCAAAACATTCAAAATACTTTTATTGCACTATGGATAAGAAACAAGACATCAGAGTCCTTGCCAAGTACTGCTTTACATTTTGTTAGTGAGGTGAGCACTACTGCCACATTTTTGAGATAAAATACCTGCAGGAATAAACAGTGTCTTGTACAAACAGTGTCAGTAAAATTATACTAAGTTTAGACATCATGATGCTTATTTAAAAAAGCTGCCTTCTCATCAAGAATTCAGCTATGCATGTAAATGCCACTGTGAGGCTAAAAATACATACCCTAAATTAAGCCCCAGACACACTGATGGCTGAAATGCAAGTCCCTTCTCAAAGGAAAACTTAAGGTGTCTTATCCTCAAGTAGTATGCCTGTACTAGTCATTGAACCAGTTACTTAAGGGTTAACTGGTCTGGATTTCAGCATCATGCAGAAGTGGCGCTATTGATCCATACAGTGTGTGCTGTACAAACTTAAAACAAGGATTTGAAGTAGTTACTGTTGTTAAGAATTTAAAAGTCCTCAAGAACTGCTTTCTGTGCTTACCTACCTTCAATGGTTTTATTAAAATCAACTTTCTAGTGATATATTTTTTCAGTTGTCAATCTGCTTAAGCTAAAGAGACCCAGCTCCCTCAGCCTCTCCTCATAAGGGAGATGTTCCACTCCCTTAATCATCTTTGTGGCTCTGCGCTGGACTCCTTCAAGCAATTCCCTGTCCTTCTTGAACAGAGGGGCCCAGAACTGGATGCAATATTCCAGATGCGGCCTCACCAAGGCTGAGTAGAGGGGGAGGAGAACCTCTCTTGACCTACTAACCACTCCCTTTCTAATGCACCCTAAGATGCCATTTGCCTTCTTGGCCACAAGAGCACATTGCTGGCTCATGGTCATCCTCCTATCCACCAGGACCCCCAGGTCCCTTTCCCCTTCGCTACTTTCCAGCAGGTCAACCCCCAACCTGTACTGGTACATGGGGTTGTTCTTCCCCAGATGCAAGACTCTACACTTGCCCTTGTTAAATTTCATCAAGTTTCTCCCCGCCCAACTCTCCAGCCTGTCCAGGTCTCGCTGAATGGCAGCACAGTCCTCTGGTGTGTCAGCCACTCCTCCCAGTTTTGTGTCATCAGCAAACTTGCTGAGGGTGCACTCAGTTCCCTCATCCAGGTCATTGATGAAAATATTAAACAGCACCGGTCCCAGCACCGACCCCTGAGGAACTCCACTAGTCACAGACCTCCAGCTAGATTCTGCGCCATTGACCACAACTCTCTGCCTTCTTCCTTTCAACCAGTTCTCGATCCACCTCACTACTTGATCGTCAAGCCCACACTTCCTTAGCTTATCTATGAGGATGCTGTGGGAAGTCCACCAGGTTGGTCAGGCAGGACCTGCCCTTGATGAAGCCATGCTGGCTGTCTTGAATCACCTTCCAGTTCTCCACATGCCTTATTGTGGCTTCTAGGAGGATCTGTTTCATGGTCTCCCCAGGCACAGAGGTGAGGATGACAGGTTGCTAGTTCCCAGGTTCCTTCTTTTCTACCCTTTTAAAAATGGGTGCAATGTTTCCTATTCTCCAGTCTCCAGGGCTTCACCTGGCTGCCAGGACTTTTCAAATATCAGGGAGACTCAAGCGGCAGCTACATCAGCCAGTTCCCTCAGGACTCCGGGGTGCGTCTGGTCAGGTCCCATAGACTTGTGTAGGTTTGGATTCCTCAGGTGGTCAAGAACCTGGCCTTCACTTACACTGGGAGGGAGTTTGCTCCCCCAATCCCTGTCTTGTGATCCATCCACTTGAGAGGTGAGGGAAGAGAGGCTGCCAGTGAAGACTAAAAAAAGTTGAGTGCTTCAGCCTTCTCCCAGTCTGTTTTTACCTTGCCCCCTGCCCCCCCACCCCTCCCCCCACCCCTCCCCCCACCAGTTACCTTATTAAATTTAATATGTCAGTTATTTTCAAAGTACTCAGTAATTTTGGTTTTGATTCCAGGAAAAAGAAAAAGAATTGGAAGAAGCTGAAGAGTATAAAGAAGCACTTTCCATACTGGAATCAGTGAAGCTGGAAGCCTAGAAAGTTTTTCAATACTCTCTCTTTATATGCATTAGCACTGGGTCCATTCCACATGTTTGTTTGACTATGGCTCTATTACTATTGTTGACTTGCTAAGGTTCCTTTTATGTGAACTGGCCTTTCTCTTAACTGCAAGATGCATCAAATAAAGGATGTTCTGAAACATCTGTGTGTTCCATATTCAGACAAAATATAAACATTTCCAGTTGATCTCTATTACTACAAAAAAAAGTAAAAAGGCAGTTTAACGTAAGTGTAATAGTGTAACAAGTAATATACAGAATTTAATCTGACCAGTTCAGTCTAAGAATCAAAGTTTAGCTATAAGGAATATGAGGGACCAATAAATATGTTAGAATGAAATAGAATCATAGAATGGTTTGGCTTGGAAGGGGCCTTAAAGATTCACCTAGTTCCAAGTCCCCTGCCGTGGGCTTTAGAAGCACCTTATATTTGAAATAATTTCAATAATTTCAATTATAGTACAAGAATCTGTACTGAAAGGGGAGAGGGACTAAATGACCCTTCAAAATTGCCCATCTTTTTATTATGATGCAGTTTATCACTAGTATTATCAAGTATGTACTCCTTGTTTATCTTTGCACGCAAGACACAATTAAGAGCCGATTCCAGATCTTTCTCAGTTTGCCTGGGGTTGATTCCTAGAGCCAAATTCACACCATTACCATTGATCAAAATTCTGTTAGCTTTTGAAGAAACAGAAATTATCAGCTGCCTAGTATGTTGTCAGTTGGATCTGCTGGTGAGAGTTATGGACCAAAGGCTCTTCCTGAAAACATCTTGGTTTAAGTGAGGTTTTTTTTGAACAAGGCTCAAATCCTGGAAGATGAAAGAGAACTGATGGGTAAGGGAACAGTGCTTAATCTGCCTGGAAGACCATTAAACCATTACGTACAAAAGTTGTGGTTCTTTCAGAATAGCTTCTCTAAATAGTAAAAGGTAAGCTCTTCTGATAAACAAGAAAGCTTTTTACATTATTTTTTCTAGCTTGAAAGTGCTCTGGCATGTTCCATAAAGGCAACACAAAGCACAGTGTACCTTTCGTGTGGTGCTATATTGAATACTTCTAATAAAATTTTTCGTTAATTTGCTTGAGTTTGGGTAAACTGCAGCTTCGTTACCTGTATTTGTGTGCCTTAAGAACACTAGGCGTAATAAGTCTACTTCTCCATCACTCTTAACACTCCTCTGACAGATTATCAACACCATAAGATTTCTGAATATTTGCAGAATGATCTACTTCTGAAGTGGGCACACACCAGTAGTAGAGAGTGCTAAGAGGTGAAACTTTTTGTGACACTACTATGGTTTCATAAGAGTACATGCATACATTGCAGTCATTCAGTGGCATGTGGTGAATAAATGCTGAGCTAAAAAGGAGATGAGGGTGTCAAGTCTGCTGGGTAAAGCAGAATTTAAAATAAAAACTACTTCAGAATTAAAAATAAAAACTTCTTCAGAATTAAAAATACACAATTCTGGAAAACAAACCCAAGAGAATTGATGCACAGTTGCTGAGCACTACAAGAAATGCAGGTCAGCATGGAAGATAAACAGAGGCATGACCTATAGTGGCTGAAGGAAAGTAGTATTGTGGTACACCTTAAGTTGGCATTTAGAGTTAAAGGCACTTGGGACTGTGGAGTTACCATATAAACCAGACTCCAGGGAAAAGTTTCTTGGTGTAGTTTCTAGGGTAGAGTGGTTTCTCATGTTTCTCCTAATACTTCTCTGTCCAAGCTATTTTCTAGCTCCATCTGACTTGCACCAAGCAAGATGATACTTTCCCCTGTCTGTTTCTTCCTCCTTACAAAGTCCTCCAAAAGACTGTGCATATTCTGTTGTATAGAAAATAGCCAGCTTCCCTGATGAAAATCAAGATGAATTCATACCTGAAAGTGATTGTTCTCATGTCTTCAGATGCCTCTGGAAATGTCTAACTTCCAAGAGGACAGTAGAGCAATACCTGTAAAAACTACATCAAAAAATTGTGACAGCCCAGCAATAACATAGGACTAGCCCCTGGAGGCTGTTCGGCAAAGCCATGCATTACTCATGCTAGTAGACCAGTTGATAGATTGTGGTAGACGGTGTTTTTCCAGCAGAGCTGTGAGTGGCTAGATGCAGATTATTGATAAAGTAATTATTTTTACTGACAAAACATTTATCATTTAGACTGGGTCCAGGTTCCATAGTGAAGTAAAATGCAGAAAACTAAGTATAAGCAGCAGAATTGTTGCTACCCTCTCAGACCCCCAAATCAAATGGTAATAGCACATCAAGTAATATCGTATTAATTCTAATTTCAATGTTATTTACTCTTCTTGTATATTCATAGTCTTCATTGGCAGATACAAGAGACCATCATAAAAGAGAAAAATCCCATTTTTGACCTCTGTTCTCTTTCCACCTCATCACTGGCCTTACTGATGCCATTCAAAGTCTAAGATAGACGAACTGTCTTTACCTTTTCATACAATGATATATGTTAATTTATCACTCAGTTTTCATGCTGCATTTTTTACACCCTGGAGAGAGGTACTGTCCTTTCAGTTATACCTTTCTTGATGGCAGAACAGGTTTAAGAATTTTCCTGATTATTTACCAGTTGAACAAAGCATTTGTTTTACTGAGAGGTTATAGCAGAACAGCAGTGTCTGTCACACCCTGACTGAAGAAATGAAAGAGATGATTTGAGAAGAAGAAAGTAGACTTATGATAACAATTTGGAAATAAATTATAATTGCTCTGATTATGTTTGTTCACTACTACCTGCTTTAAATTTTACCCTTGTGCAATTAAGATTCTTGCCCTTCTATGCAGAAGATGTGCTGCATCCAAATACAACTATGGAATAAAGTTGGTACCTTCACCTGGAAATTAGTATTTCTTAAGTCCTCAGTTATACTGCATAATCAAAACTCAAAGGAGTGTAAAAACTCTGCCCTCCTTCCTTCACTTGAAAGACTTCCACAACACTCAGGTAATTTTTTATAACTGGCTAATTCACAGGCCGGTTGCTTTTCTTTCGTTACTAAAAGTTTTTTCATAGAATCGTAGAATGGTTTGGGTTGGAAATGACCTTAAGATCATCTAGTTCCAACCCCCTTGCCATGGCAGGGATGCCTCACACTAAACCATGTCCTCCAGGTCTCTCCAACCTGGCCTTGAACACTGTCAGGGATGGAGCATTCACAACTTCCTTGGGCAACCCATACCAGTGCCTCACCACCCTTACAGTAAAGAACTTCCTTATATCCAGCCTAAACTTCTCCTGTTTAAGTTTGAGCCCCTTAGCATCCCTGTGGCCCTCTGGACTTGTTCCAACAGTTCCATGTCCTTCTTATGTTGAGGACACCAGAACTGTACACAATACTTGTGGGTCTCACAAGAGCAAAGGGGAGGGATCATCTCCTTCAACCTGCTGGTCACACTCCTTTTGATGCAGCCCAGGATACAGTTTTCTTTCTGGATTTTAGTTAATACAAAGCATTTTCTTACCTAGTGATAATTTACCAAGGATTCTTTGAAAGTAAGTTTCTTACAGTCATAAAAGTAACCATGATTCTAAAACAATGTTTCTGACAGGCCTCAAATATAACACAAAATAAAGTCCCTCAAAATTCTACACAAAAATCAAACTTTGCAATCTATTAGCACCATGGTTTGGGTTATCATTTTATGGTATTTATGTTCTGGGACCAAGGTCGGGAAAAAACAAAAAAAAACCAACATCCCCTCCACCCCCCAAAAACCCCAAACAAACAAAAAACACAAACAAAAACAACCTAAGAAAAACCCCACAAAAACCACACTTTAGTTTCCCTGAAAGCTGTTGAATAGTTCCAAGAAACATCCACGCTTCAGCACGAGCTATAGGAAGCACATCATTAAGCCACAAATCCCTTCCTCACCACTATTCTTCCAGCTTTAACTGCAATAACTAAGCTGCATCTGTCTTGGGATTTGCATCTCTGAACTTCTGCTTAGAGTGCAATGTCCATGTGAGTTACTTCTTCCAAAATACAAGCAGAGGAAACAGCTGCCACTGCATCCTTTTACCTTCTTAGTCATTAGCTGATCAGGTACCACTTCACTGAAATACGGAAATCTGTTCTTGTAACTGGCTGTACTACACTAAAGACAAACCAACAACAAAAATGACAAAACTGAAATTTTTTATTTAAAAAAACCCAAAATTGTAGCACGGGGAGGAGGGAAAAGCAGAGTAAGGTCTGAAAGCAGTTTCACAAGGAGCTTCACTATGTACAGGTCATTTCTGGCCATAGCTTACTAGCATAAAAGGGAAGAGAGTGAATAATGTTTCTAGTTTGTTTTTTTATCCAGCCAAAACATTGCTCATTGAGTTGAATTAGCTGAATTTCACTAAGATCACACAGCACAAGTTAAAAGGAGATTTATCCACAGAAACACATCTCCAGAAGGAACAGACACAAAGACTTAACTTCCAACAGAAAAAGCCTATCCTGCAGGCACGTAATTAGCTACAAAAATGGACAAGGTATATCTTAAGACTTCACCATCCTCTAACAGGAGGCATGAGCTAACTGTACGTAGATATTTTGGGTTAAATTCACAGAAAAGGATAAAGGTGGTACAGCACATTCCTTTTAGAAGCCTTCCAAAGTACCTTGAGGTAGGAAAAGGGGACTGACTGCAGAGTGCAGAGCCAATTAGCATAGTGCCACTGAATCCAAGGACACGCATTTCATAAATGGATATTCTGCAGATCCATGAGCATCAGAATATACCCCGTGCTACAAACACTTGCAACACTGTCGTATTTTGAGTTTCAGGCAGGGGAAAAGTTTGAGCTTTTATAATGGCACTCAGAAAAAGCAATAAACTATGCAAGAATTTACCCTGCAGGAAATGTAAAGATCAGAAGAGGGAAAGTAAAGGCTTATCTGCCTGTTTTCAAATCTTTCCTGCTTAACATAAAGCAAAGGCTTGAACCCAGATCTGCCAGTTAAAAACATAAAAACCAAGGAAAAAATTAAAATTCACAAACACAGCTCCCTCCTCCTCCTGCCCACCAAGCTGCTCTACTCCCTTAGGACAATACTGGTCTGGCAACCCACCTCCTGCACCTCTGGTGAAACCCTTCAGCTCTGGCACTGACTGAACTGGCTGTAAAAGCCCAGGCTGAGACCTCTTGCCACCTAATACCCAGCTGCCAGGGTTAAAAACATTCTCCTGGGGGCATGGGGAGAAAGAATTCAAGTTCCTGGTTTATCTCAAGCAAGCAGAAGGGTTTAGATCAAGGAAAACGCTTGACTACCGGCAACTCATTCTCAGTAGACCTGCCACTCATTCTCAATAGACCAGGGTCCTCAGAATTTCCACATTAGCAGGATAGTAGGATAGGTGGCTGCACAGCCTCCTAGACTGATTGTTACCAAAAACATTTACTACTAAAATTGAATTTGGGGTCTGGCCACCCTAAAAGGTGCAGTTCTGTTCAGCTGACCTGTATGGCAGAAGAGGTGAAAAAGGAAGTGTGTGTATTTAATATGTGGGTGATATAAGGCTGTTCAGTATCATAAAGGACAAGACTAGAAATCAAAGGGCTTCTGATGAATTTGAGAAAGTTTAGAAGATTGCATTTCAGTAAGAACAAATATAAATAAAAAATGCAAATTTTACCTGGCATGTTACAACACAGTGGACTCAAAGCTGGAAATGATTCTCCTGAGCAAAAGGACTAGATTACGGTCCAGATGAATAATTTTTTTTTTTTTGGTTTCCGACTTTTTATTTACATTTCTGAATACTCATCGCTAATGCAATGCGAAAAATGTGTTAAATTCCCATTTGACAGTGATGCTTATTTTGTGCACAGCTGACTCATTCGGGCAAAGATAAGAGGCCAGAAGTTTGGATTGAACCTGGAAACTTAAGAATGGAGCTTGTAAGGCACCAAAAGTGAACTGTGAGGCCTGCTAGAAGCAACTGGGAGGGAAGCACCAAATTCAGTTGAAAGTTTCACCCTCAGTACAGACTCAGAGCAAGACTACAAGCTTGAGGAAAAGAAGAAAATATGCTGCTTATGGCCTAACCACCTTAACAGCCCTCCTGCCACTGGTTCTCTCAGAGCACCCACTCTTTATAAGGGCATCACAAACAGGTAACAGAAAAGGAGAACCACTTACTGGGTTCTCTTCCATATGCAATCTTGGCTATATGCTGGTTATTATATGTAACAAAGACCTCACAGTATATCCAAGTGATGGACTTAGGGCTTCAGAGGAAATGGCACAAGAGGTGTGTAACTGCCATCTTCCCCAGTTTTCTAAACACATATTCAAGCACAGTGAAAAAAAACAGTACTCGAACTTTGTAGATTACTTGCTAGCATGTCCTAGGATCCAGCATTCTGGGGCAAACATCACTGGAACTCTGCAAAGTCCAAAATCTAGAGCAACTCAGCACAGACATTACTTTTAACAGAAAGAAGGAAAACTCTGATATTAAAACAGTTTTGTTTCCTGACTGTAGATGTTACATTAGATGGAAGGAAACCAAATGACGCATAGAAAGAGCCTCAATTAGTAAGGTTAACAGAAGCCAAATAGGTTGAAATTGGGAAAATAAGCACATTATTTATGTATCAATTACTACCTCCATTTCAAGAAAAGGAAATAAAATTTTCTCATCCTTCCTACAATCCAGAGGCCTCCTCCTGCCCCAGCATAATTAGTGGTAAATTTCATCACAGCTCTCCATAAGCAATCAAAAAGGCTACCTAATTAAAAAAGTAATTAGTTTACACAGATAGATGTGAGTGGGTAGATTAGTTTATGAAAACAAAATGAAATTCCTCTGGATGCTTTTAGTGACTTGGCTTCCTGCTGGTTTACAGTTTCTACACACTTCCAAGGGAGTGGGTTAAAAATAATAAAAGACAATCCATTTGCAAATGAAGATGGTATGTTTCAAAACTAATTGATCAGATATGTCAATTATACAATTTGTCCTCTGTTTTCAACACACAAGATGAACTTCATATTTCTGCATAAAAATCAATGCTTCCACAAAAGAATTAACAGGTTATGTTTCGTTCTCTTGGATCATTTACACAATACCTGCTCCCATCATCTAGGCACCAAGCTGAACCAATGCTGAACCTGGAGGAAGAAGGCCTTAGCACTATCACCCAGCACACCACAGGATCTGTAAGAAGCTAGAACAGCTCTTGATACCAGACCAGACCAAAGGCTCTTTCCTCTAGTCATCCTGCTGTCAGCAGAAGCCAGGGGAAACACCTTAGGCAGGACTGCAGCTATGTCAGGATGAAGATCAACCCATACATTCCTATGTGCCAACTCCTGCAATTTCCTCAAATGCAGGGCGCTGTATTCTCACCCTCTTGAGCTGGGGTACAGGTGGGGAACACAAAAGCCAGTAGCCAGCACTCAAGGGAAAAGCGTAGAAACAAGTGTAACAGCACACCACCTGATGAAAACTAGGAAGCTCTGCCAGGGAAATCGGTGAATTAAGAAACTTCCTCCCTCAAAGTCCTTGTCATGGCCAATACCTACTGATGGACCTCACCTCCATGAATGAAAACACCATTTGGCACCTTGAAAAAAGGTTGCAACAAGAACTCTAACCAGCACAAGAGAGCAAGCTACCCTCTGAACAGTGTGGGTGGGGAAAAAATAAAACAGCAACACAAAAAACCAAACAAAACCAAACCCATTACTCCTACTTCAGCAAGCTAAAGGGTTGTAAACTTACATTTTCATGCTCCTCTAAACTAAGAAGGTATACATGAAACTGAGGGTTTTAACAGTGATATCAGATACAACTAGCTATACTGAATTATTTAACCAGTTTGTTTTTAAAGGACCTTATTTTGCCTGCCTTCACTATTTTTTGAGTGCTACCCCCTAATTTGAGGAATACTGAGTCAATTGGAAATTTCTGGCTAATGTAAACTTCTGAGAACACTGAAGACATCTGAAATTCCACACCTACCCTTGGGCACAGTAAATTGAGCTAGTGGTGAAAAAAGAAGCTTTTGGAGTGATCAAAATTAAGCAATTTTCACAGCAAAGCTAGCAAACCTCAGATTACTTAGTCAAACTAATTTTAAATCAGTAGTTATCAATATTACCTACACACTGTTCAGCAGCTTACATAAAGTCAGATGATGAACCTGGTCCATTTCTGAATATTGCTGAGCTTTTACAGAGACAGCATCTAAAAAGCCATCACATTAGGTCCTCACTGCACCAGGGGCTGTACAAATAAAGGAGAACAACACTTCAAGGAAGTTTATGGTTTACAGTCTGAAATGATCATGTGAACGAGCCGTGCAGAACAAAAGCCACTTTGAAAAGAAAAGGTGACCAAGAGTCTCAGCTAGGAGGAAAAGATTGTGGCCACACCACCAGGCTACTACACTCAAACATGCAACCTGCAGAACTTCTTGACAGTTTTAAGCACAGATGTTAATTATCCCGAGATACGTTAAGTATGAAGTATATTACAGGCAATTAATACCGCTAACCAAGCAAAAATAATTATTTTCTTACAAGAGAAAAATCACGCACATTGCCAGGTTAACACATTAAAAGGTACTTTTAATCTCTAGCTGGTTTTTAGGAGTCTTCTGTGCTATTGCTCAGGTTGTCAATGGTGGTAAATCTGACTAAGTGCCTAGGTAGACAGGGTACGATGAAGAAGCATAAAAGCTGGAGAGACTATTGCCAAGTAGTTAGGCTAACTTTGGATGCACAAGAGTTGGATTCCAGGCAGAGAATTAATCCAAATGCCTATGCCAAGCTGAAGGGAGAATCATGCCCTACCTCCTGAAATCCAGCAGCTGCCCAAAAGCACATATACTGTGCTAAAAATGGAAATATGGCAAGATGATCACAAAGGACAGCATGCTTTGCAGTCCAGAGTAAAGACCTTATAAAAATGTCACAAGACTCCTTTTTGAACTAAAACAAGGTCAGATAAGTTCTAGCAAGACTTACATAAAAAAACAGCTTGCTTTGAGCTCTTATTCCCACTAGGAATCTCAATAAGCAGTCCAAGGAATCTGCTACTGTTTTCAAACACTGAGTTCAAAAAGGATCACACTTATCCTGACTGTATTGGGCTATTTTATTTTTGCTTCCCTAATTCTTTCCCTGCAGAGCAGAAGGAAGGCATACTCTGAAGACAGTGTAGAACAGTGACAGCTGGGAGCCATTCAAAGTAGAAGACATGTGCAGGAGGTTTCCTTCCCCAGCGTGTCACCATCCCCTGCACAAGGCTCTCCCTCCTGCAACCCCTCACTGCTTCATTAGCTGTAAATGATGCGGCCTAGGAAGAAAGCAAAACTTTATTAGCATTCGGAGAGGCCAGCATTGCACACAGAGACTTGATCTGCTGATTACCAGCAATCGAGCCCCACACTGTGTTCTGGCTCCCTCCCCAGTTAGAACATCCCAACACATGACTTTCTCTCTAGTTCCTCACCCTCAAAGAGTGGGAATGATTAACACCACCATCCTTGCCACCCCTGACTTCAACACTAAAAAACAAAACCCAGAACTTCCAGCTGAAAACCACTCTTACGCAGCCCATTCAAATATGAAAAGAGAGAGAGTTGCAGGACTCCCAAAGGTCTCTTTCAGCCCAGTCTTACAAGATGTCACCACTGTCATCATGCTCTGCATTTTCTGTGGGTACAAAGCTAAATGTATTCATGCAAATTTACTCATCTAAGTCATAGCTACTATTCTAGGCTGAAAGTAACCCACCTAGAGAAGAGATAATTAATGCCAGGTGATGATAAACCAAAGTCAGGCACTTACCACACTTGTGGCATGTTATTGCTCTACTATGTTGACTGGAAGCCTCTACTAATTGGATGAGTACAATTCCCCCAGTGCTTGTAACTAAGGGAAAAGGCACCTGCAGTCTGAGCAGCTGCAGTC